>NW_017566848.1:6750-86186 GCF_001661335.1 Babjeviella inositovora NRRL Y-12698 | reverse complement strand
AAAAAAAAATACGAACCGCCAATTTTACAAGGAAATCTCGAATCCACTGTGAGAAATTCTATCGTAAGCAGTCTATATGAAAAAACCAACTGCTCCATAACATTTATCCCACCCCCCACAATATCACACACAAAGGCTACTCTAGCAAATCATGAATGCTTACTGAGGTGGAATGATTGCTAATCGCATCCCCCTCTTTAGAAGCTGGCACAGCGTTTTTATCAACATCCCTCTGCGCCTTGTTTTCAATATTATCCAAGGATACGGGACCGTTGAAAGATGGCAACGGTAAAGGAGGCGATCGGGGAGCGTCGTTCCACAGTGCAACACTAACCAACACATCAATAGTGGATAATGAAGGGATCCTACTAGCCGAAGATGTACCTGCTTGTCCCTCCATGAAATTAGTCGATTCCCTACTGGTCTTACCGTTTGGCGATGCGTCACCAGTTGATGGTGGAAAGATCTTATCTGACACTGGCCCCGGTATGTCTCTATTGACGGCGGCTCCGACAAACATTTTTCCAAAGTCAACAGGCATAGGCGATGGTTTGCCCATACGCTTAAGCTGTGTCTCTTTATAGACATCGCTGGTCAGCTGGTCCCTCAGGTTATCATAAAATATCAAAGGTGGTAAACGCACCGTGTTCGGAGATGACTGGTATTGGTACGGGTGCTGTGCATAATGGCGGTGGACTGGGTAAGTCATATGAGGTATATTCTGGGGGATAGGTGTATTTGATCCTCTAGAGGCATCATAAACCTGTCCGGATAGCTGAAGCTGCGGAGAGCGACCGACCTGCTGAAGGTTGACCGCCTGCGCTTGGGTATTTGACGGCAAGACAAGATGTGCCGTTATTAACTTGTCGTGGTCTACTTTGAGAATCTGTGCAAGACTTCTCTCCCCCTCCAGTGACTTTGTCTGGGTATCATCCAATCCAGTGGCTTGTGAGACGGTAGTTTCAGTGGTAGGATTTCTTTTTCTTCTTTTAATGGTTGCTTTCTTCAATTTTACAGGACGGTGTTGGCTGTGAAGTTTGTAATACAATCCGCATGCATTACAGATGGTGGAGCCCAGAGGGGAACGCCTCCATAACGGCGTAATAGTTGTGTGACAATTGGTACATGCGATAGCTAGAGCTTCGGCACCATCTAAGGTAGAATCTCCCGTATCGTCGTGGTCACTGGAGGAAGTGGGTGACCCCATGGATTGGTGCGGGGATCCTTCATGGCCTGAGTTTTGTGAGACAGAAGTTGGGTGATTCGAGTAACCGACGGCGCCATGGCTTGCCAGAACAACCACGCGGTTATTAAAAGCAGGGCATCCAAGGCAGGCTTCTTTCCCACCCATCCCATTACAGCGGCCGTCTCCCTGACAGGATCCCTTGGACTCCCTAGCTTCGCCCCAAGAGATAGTAACATAGTTGGGCGGCTTCTTCAAGTTCACAGGGCGATGTGCATTGTTGGCCCTGAGGTACAAACCACAGGCGTTGCATATGAGTTTCCCCTCGGGAGAGCGGCGCCATAATGGAGTCCGTGTCGTACCACAATTGAAACATTGCTGTCCGGCATTCGGGGCAGTGGCAGAGGGGATATCTTCACTGCTCTGGTGAGGCAAATGAACTGGATTTTTTTCCTGAGTTGTGGATTGGTCTGTGATGCGAGAAGTGTCTGTTTCAGCTGTAGCATGACTGGGCTTCACAGCCAGTGTCTGAGACATCAATTTCTTTGGTAAACGAATGGAATGAGGTTGGTTTTCCCTTTCCCCAAAGTATTACCGGTACACCAAAACTTGTTCTTCTCCCGTCGTTGGCAACTGGACTTGGTGACTATCCAAAAGTTTTCAAAAGTATTATCTAAGGCTTTTGCCGATCAATTAAACAACAGCAAGGGGTGTTGTGACTCGTTATAGGCTTCAAGCTGCATCAGTCACATAATTAAGATCTCTTTGGCATTTAAACAAGCATTCGTCTCGAACCTTTACCAGCCACATTCATGTTAAAACGTTGTGCCGCCTCATGTGTCAGCTCAGCCCACCGGCCAATCACAAGTGTGAGAAACCTGCTGACTAATTTTGTTTTTCGCCAGTAATGCATGCAGAGTCTGCGCAGGACGCACCAATACAGGCATCATGAGAACATTACGGCAGTGCCAGACGCGTAATACAGCTGGCAAAGTCACACTAGCTATAGCTCTTAACGCCTTTTCTCATCATAGGAGTCGTCAATAGACGGCGCCTAGATGCAGATGCCTGAGTATAGAAGGTGTAGCGATACTGCGAAGATCATGCATATCGCTTTCAACCCACCTGGTGCATCAAGGTCGTACTGGGATGAATTTTAAGCAGGAAAGCTGCGGGGGTCAAACACTAGACTACAAAGCTTGACAAAGCTTTGGCCCTATGCAGTGGCTTGTGAATATACTAAAATACTCTAATGCCGCTACATTGCATCGTGTGGAGTTGCACCTTACCTCGAAGAAGATTTTTCTCGGTTTTATGAGCGACGGTCTCAGAGCTCATTCCTGCAATAGGTCTATTAAAGGATCAGATCAATCCCCCCCTCGACACACCAGAATCTATACACCTCCCCCTAGTCGTGCGTACATCATCCCCCATCCAGAATGTTATAGGTCGTGTACTTCCCTTTTCGGTTAGCACACGTATATCCTCATACATGAAAACTAATAGGATAAGTACTCTAACTCCTTCAAGAACACTGAACACTTCCTCTAAAGATGCGTGTCATCAAGCTTCCATGGCTCAACCACACAGGTAAGAGCACTCACTGCAGATCTGATACAATACTGACCTTTAGTTGAAAACAGAAAGTTCGAGGTGTACTCGCTTTCAATCAGCTCCGATGGAACGCGTCTCGCGTCTGGCGGGCTTGATGGCAAGGTGCGGATCTGGTCAATTGATACGATTCTTAAATTTAATGCCCCTGAAAAGTCAAAATATTTCCAGAGCGACCAGCAAAACTCCATTGACGAGACGCTCCACAGACCATTATGTTCGATGGCACGACACAACGGAGCGGTGACAGTTGTTCGGTTCGACCCACTGGGCCGTTTTCTCGCGAGCGGGTCAGATGACAAAATCTTGCTTATCTGGGAGAAAGACGAGGAGGCTATCACTAAAACTTTTGGGCAGAAGGACACCGATGTGGACTTGGAACACTGGACGGTGCGGAAGCGGGTCGTGGCGCATGACAACGATATCCAGGACATGGCGTGGGCGCCTGACTCGTCCATTTTGGTAACGGTAGGCCTCGACCGCTCTATAGTGGTGTGGAACGGCAACACGTTTGAGAAGATCAAGCGTTTCGACATCCACCAGTCGTTGGTCAAGGGGATCGTGTTTGACCCCGCGGGAAAGTACTTTGCTACAGCCTCGGACGACCGCACGGTGCGGATCTTCCGCTACCACAAGACATCACCCACTGAGATGACCTTCAGCGTAGAGTACGTTTGTGTGGACCCATTCCGCAAGTCGCCGCTCACCAGCTACTTCCGGCGGTGCTCGTGGTCGCCTGACGGGCAGTATATCGCAGCGCCGAACGCGACAAACGGCCCGGTCGCCTCGGTCGCGGTCATCAGCCGCGGCAGCTGGGAGTCGAATGTGAGCTTAATTGGCCACGACACGCCCTGCGAGGTGGTGAGTTTCTCGCCGCGCTTGTTTGAGCTCCAAGACGGAAAGGAGTCCCAGTTGTCGAGCATCTTGGCAACTGGCGGCCAGGATAAGGCACTCGCTATCTGGAACACTGCGCGTAGCCGGCCGTTGGTAGTGTTGAACGAGATCTGTAACAAAACCATTACCGACTTGGCGTGGACCCCGGACGGGGAGAAGATTTTTGTAAGCTCCTTGGACGGGACTATCACGTTAGTTGCGTTTGAGCTGAAGGAACTCGGCACTCCGGTTTCCCTTGACGTGAACGACTTGCAGCTCCATCGATATGGAGCTGATAGAGATAGCATGGCTGTTCCAGAAAACACACAGCAGTTGCTCCTCGAAGAGATTGCTGAGACAGAGAGCAAGCGAAAGAACAATTACATGTTAATGACGAAAATGGACGCCCCAAAAACAGAAAATGTGTTTGATCTCCCCAGTTCGCCCAAAATCAAGGACCAGCCGCCGCTCACGGGCTCGCCCAGCCTGAAGGGCGTGCTCTCAAAACTCAAGCAGCGGGTTGTGATCACAAAGGATGGGCGGAAACGTGTGTCCCCAATGTTGATCTCCACCGCGCGTCCGATCCCTAAGAGCACCCAGGTCTCGCTGGCCAAGTCGGACCGCATAGCCAAGGAAATCACCAAGAACTTGCTCTCTCGATCCGCCTACACCTTGCCCCGTTTCGGGATCCCTACGTGTGTCGCAGGTCTCCGGGACGCAAACTCGTTGAGTCTCAAAGAGGAGACAGAAGGATTGCAGGCGGATATGATTGACGAAACGGGTGCACCCCCGGCTAAGAGCTATCGGGATAGACCCCGCGTGCCTGAGTACTTAGCAGATGTGGCGCTCCTCCTGCAAACAGTCCTGGATGTGAAACTGCGGCCAAAAGTCATGGTGGTGGTTGCACAGGGGGGAGGCTCGGTACTTGAGGTGAGAAACGGCACCGCCATTGCGTTGAATGGCCCCGAAGACGCGGAGCTGGAGACTGAGGAAGATGATGACGAGCCGACCGAGGTAATTTCCAACGACTCAGCCGGAAACCGCAAGTTTCAGGCCTTTTTCCCGAGCGTGGTGGTCCACGCAGTGGGGTTTCAAGGAAAATTCTGGGCCTTGGCACTTGCGAATGGCCATTTGGCTCTTCTCTCGCCCGAGGGCGCTATGCTCTGTCCCTCTATCTACCTCGGCGTGGCCCCTATCGCGGTGCTCAAGTGCACAGAGCATTTCATATTGGCGGTTGCAAACGACGCGCGTGTCTATGTTTGGGACCTTGCCAGCTTCAAGGTTGTATATCACAACGTCTCTCTTGCCCCGGTGCTCAACGCGCAAGCCGTCTACCAAGATGCTAAAAAGGTGCAAGTGGTTGCGCCGTTCGAGCCGATCAAGGCAGTGGAGTTGACCCAAGAGGGGGTCCCAATCGTTGTCACACATAATCAGGAGGTGTTTGCGTGGTCTGGGGAAATGAAAACGTGGACCAAGATTGCTGACCCCTGGTTCTACCGTATTGCCGATCTATCTGGTGACTGCGTGGGTAAGGATATAGGCAGTGGGATGGTAAGGGTAATAAACGACCGCTGTCGCAGGGGTGTGGAAGTCACGTATAGGGAAGATGATCCCGAGTTTCTCGCCGCTACCCGAGCCGCATTCCGGGAGACCGTCAACTGTGCAGCCAGAATTCTTGGTTCTGAAATAGGGGGTGATCTGCGTATCATAGATGAGCTTCGGGGTGCGAATACGTCTACGTGCTAACGCAAAGTCGCAGAAGATAGCGTCTTCTTTTGTTATATAAGAGGCAAAAGTCCTTGGAGCCGATGGGCTAAATCATTCTCACAAGATATAGTCTATGTGTTAAGAAGGCCATGGGCCAATGATGTGTACCTAGAACTTAACCTTTTTTTTTTGTGTGTACCTTAAACCGCCCCCATAGATACATCCACTTTTAAAGGACTGGTCTGCACCACTAAAATTATACAATATGTGGCTTCCTTCGAAATAAAATAGAAAATAGGACTCAGACCCCGTAAAAGATACACTTGAAAATTTTTCCTCAAAATTCACTTTGAGTATAAACAAAGCGAGTACATGAATGAGCATTTATTTTACAACCCTTTCCATCTAATTGCCTTTTCCTACGTTTCCTTTAATCTGGTACTCGTGCATTGTAGTACGCGTTTCATAAGATTATAATAAGTGAGCAGGTTCTGACGAATGGACAGGTTCGGATATCTATAATAATGCCAAATGCCCCATGCTAGATACCTACATCTTTAACCACAAACTATTAATTGGCATGTGAACCCTTGTGGAAAATCGATCTGAAAGGACTGAAGGAGCGTTCGGCCGGGTGCTGGGTCTCAGGCTGCGTGGACCGCGATCTAGAGCGCGAGCCCAAGCTCAGGAACAACTCAGATGATGGTCTAGAAGATAGAGCGGGTCTGCCACGTTGTTGGGCGATGGAGTTTTTGGACCCCGGGACTAGCCCGTCGTCGGGTTTTCCAGAGTTGGAGCCCACTGGAGAAAGTGGGGACTGTTCATAGTATGCACTGGATGGTCTGGAGGAAGATATTGAGGACCTGCTGCTTCTTTCCGCACTGCCTACCGTCACTACATTGGTGCTGGAGGAGGATCGTGATAAGAAACCACGCCCTGCAGTCTTTTTTGGTCTGTGTATCTCGCCCAAGAGTCTGGCAAAGTAGTCTTCCGTGATAATATCATGGAAGTGTTCCTCCGGGAGCGCCTGGTAATTAGGCTGGACGACGATACAGGGACATGCGGAGCTCTCCAAGAAGTGTTTCGATAACGAGTTGTTCTTCCAAAACATCTTGGTGTGTGATTCCTTATGGGAGTTAGCGGTGGGGCTACTGTTTACCTGATGGGATGTTCCAACAACCAAATATGCGGGGTCGTACTCGATAATCGCCTTCTGAATCTCTCCCTTGGGCCTGTCGCCTTTCAACACTATCTCAAGCACAAACTGCAACCTCTTGCCCTTTATGTTCAAGTTCTCAATCTTGGCCAAGATGCGCTCCGCCTCGGGTCTGGTGATCGTCGTTTGCGTCGGCTTCCTTGCGTGTGACTTCGGGTCATTGTCATGGTACAAGTCCCACAATACGACAATCGTGTCCCCGTTGGACGAGGAATCGTTAATAACCCACTTCAACGCGTTGACGGCAGGCAGTTGGTTGTCGAAGCCCACAAGGTACGTTTTGTTGACTCTGTGGAAGTGGAACTGCGGGTGTTTCGACTTCAACGTGAGCGACAAGTTTTTCAGCAATGCCTGGTCGGAGATCGCATCGAAGGTGA
Source organism: Babjeviella inositovora NRRL Y-12698 (assembly GCF_001661335.1). NCBI lineage: Eukaryota > Fungi > Ascomycota > Pichiomycetes > Serinales > Babjeviella > Babjeviella inositovora. The sequence goes on along the minus strand of NW_017566848.1, from coordinate 79,219 downwards.
TGCGGCGGTCATATTTTGGGGTCGCGACGCCGTCCAGCGCAGGCGACTTGAGTGACGAGGTCGACTGGAGAGATGAGGTCGACTGGAGCGGCGAGTGGTTAAGCAAGCCCGCAACCGACTTTTTCTGTTCCTGCTTGAGCGTGATGGCATCAATCGACGACAAATTCGCAATGGCGTCCAAGTGGTGCGAGTGGTTGCGGCCCGATGGCGAAACCGTCCCAGGTGGCGGAGAGCTCACACGCGACTCCGTGTCAAAGTACAACCGCGACTGCTCGTCGATCAACAAGTCGGATGAGTTGGATGCCGACTGAAGTTGATAAAAACGCGCCTTGTCGTCGTTCTCGCCGTTGAATATCTGCGAGTTGAGTGCCGTATTAGCGTTGGTCTCGTCGTCCTGCGCAATGTCCTCCAAAATCTGGGCCTTAATGGCAGCATATCGTGACGGACTGTTGGAGCGGTAGGTGAACGGGGAAGGCACCTGTTCCTTTGGGTACTGCTTTTTGACGGGCTCTTCATCCGAGTCGGACGGCGTGGTGTCGGTGTTGTCAGCAAGGGACACCAGTTTGAGCTGTGCCGTCGGCGGCTTGTCGGCCGGCTCTCTGTTCTTAGAGCTGCTTCTGTTGAGGAATCCCATCGTATTGTAAGTTTGGTAAGAGGTTCCTGGGGGTTCTGTTCTAATCTCTGATTGATCGGCAAAGGCTTGGATTGACGTTTGACTGATAACGGTGCGCTTTTCTTCTGTCGGAGAAAGCCACGTGGGTTGGACTGATAAAAATAGCTACCGTTGAATGATACTATAAGAAAAGTAGGATCAGACCTGCGATTAAATGTTATAAAGAGTGAAGATGTGTGAAGCGAGGAATAAGGTTGGCGCCGGTACCCGACCGTCGTACGGCGCGTTATCAGATTGGGGTCCCTTCTGAATTCTGGCACACGGCGCTCAGAGCTACGAACGACCAAGATGCCAGGTTAGCGGAGGAGCAGCTACATGACGTCAGTGCTAATACCATATTTTATGTTTTTCTTGAATATGATTAATATTTCAAATAAACTAGATCATCGGATACATACCGGTGAACAATAAATAGTTCATTAAGTATAAATGGCTTAGTGATGACACTTTAGGTATGAGCCTGGCCGACGATGAGCACCGCGATTCTCCCTGCCGAGGTTTCCATAATAAAATGGTACGTTTACTAAATGTAGTGCACGCCTCTAGTCCGACCCAGCAGTCTTTTTTTGTACTTATAATACGAGAGCTGAAGTATTTTTTTCTGAAATAGCAAGAGATTAAGAGGAGGCTGTGTGCTATTACCTATATTGTATAGGTAGTGGAAGTCCTATACATGCGATACTTTGTCCAGGATATTGACCGCTTTCCTATACCCTTTTTCGTGGTTTCCAGTCTTCTTTGTGCTCTCCTTCTACAACAACCTTCATCCTACCAATCTTAATTTATGTATCTGTTTACCCATCACTTCGACTCCAAACACTCGTTGGTATCGTAAACAATAGTCACCGGGCCGTCGTTAACCAAGGCAACGTCCATCATGGCACCAAACTTGCCGTCCTTCACCTTCTCTTCGCTCAATTCGACCGCTAACTGTCTCATGAACTCACTGTACAACTCAATCGCGTGCTCTCCCTTCATTGCCCTGTGGAAGTCTGGCTTGGCACCCTTTTTCAAGTTGGCGTATAGCGTAAACTGCGACACGGAGAGGATTTCCGCTTCGGCCTGTTTGGTGTTGAATGCCCATGGCTTTCCGTTCCAGCATCCCTTGGCGGCGTCAAACTCATTCTCAAATAACCGCAACTTCAAAACCTTGTTTGCTAGCTTGGTAACTTCCTCAACAGTGTCGGTGGTACTCAACCCCACGAGGAGCAAGAGCCCGCGACCGATCTGGGAGACAACCTGGTTGTCAACGGTAACTGAGGCCGATTTAACTTTCTGAATGACGACACGCATGGTGGTATGCTGAAAGGAGGGGAAGCGAAAGGATAGAAGTATGGCTAAACTATGGAAGACTTGGGGTTATGTCAAATGATCAAATCGTTTAGGACGCGCAGTCGCGAAAATGTATAAAGACTCGGCAATGCCTACCGAAATGCCAGGGTATTACCTATGCCAGTGCTAAATTAACCCATATAGACTTCAGTAAACGAAAATTACTTGTACAGAGTAAATCGTGTATATAAGCTTGCTGTATAGATTTGGAAACACCCCCAATCTCGCCAGTGACAGTTAGAGCGACACTTTGTAAGTGCCAAAAGGATTGCATCTCTAGAATTCGTTTTAGACAGATAGCTTTGGTAACTACATCTCCCTGATGAAATTTATGAATTCTTTTGGAATCCATACACATAATTTGCAAGTCTGTCCCCCTTTTTAGGAAATTTGAGCACTAGGAAGGATATCAGGCCGATACTGTGCCCTAGAAAGCTTATTATGCATCGTCATCATTTCTGGGAAGATCAGCCAAAGCATGGACGTTCTACCTTAACAACACATGCTACCAGTCAGACATGGAGGCGATTTTCTCAGGGGTTCGCCGGGTCCGTGGGTTTTATTAAGATTGCCATACACAGTATGGTTCTGACTATTCATCCGAGACCTACCTTCACGCTCCAATGGTGGAGGGGCCATTCCACCGCCTTTGATCAACTCAAAGCTGGGGATTGAAGCTGCGAGTCTGTCGGAGTCATCCCCAGCAACACCCGTCACAGAGGTTATATGGCCGTTAACAGAACCGCTAGCTATGGTGCCATTGGCTGCCCCTGCTTGGGTACTAGCCAGGTTAGTGGATAATTCACCGATTGGAAAATTCCCCATCAAGCCCTTGCTGCTAGCCAAGCCGCTGCTTCTATCCGCATCCGGGTCATAGAACTGATCCTCAATGGGATGCAACAACACCGTCTGCCTTCTCACGGTGAGAGTGGTGTTGGTTGGCACCGTGATCCAGTCCTCTCTCTGGAACGTCAACGGTTCGGACGCAATCATGATGGTGTCTTGGGAGCGATTCAAGCGCTCCATCTTGAACTCATATGGTGGGTTGCAATCGTTGGCATCAGGCGAGGCCTTGAAAGAGGAGCCGGTAGAAAAATGCAAGGAGGCGGCTTCGTCCGTCAAAGAGGTGATATAGCGAGAAATAACGATAGATTCACCGTCAGTGACGGCGAAATTCAAAAGGGAAGGCTCATCCGTCACGGCTACCTGCCAGTTCTTGATCAACAGGATCGTCTGTAAAAGCGCTTTGCGCAAAATGTGGTCCGGGAAATGGGTCACCGGCGGAATGGTCTGGGGAAAATTTCCCTGATACAACTCGCACTCAAAGTTGTTTGGTCTTGGGTCGTAGCCCAACTTGTCGAGACAGTCAAGGAAGAGCGCAAAGCAGCATTCGCTGTCGGTGGATCCCTGGATATACAAAAACCACTCGTCGTTCAAGTGCGAAATCAACTTCTTCTTGATCTTGGAAAACTGCGAGATCCCACCGTTGTGCATAAACATCAAGTTCCCGTAGTTGAATGGATGGCAATTGGTTTCACTGAGCACACCGTAGGTAGAGGCGCGAACGTGAGCAAACACGAGCTTAGACCGGGTGGAGGCTGCCAAACGGTTTAAGTTAATGTTGTTCCATGCAGGGGTTATCGCCCTAAAGATACAAGGGGATAATTTCTTCAAGTTTTCTTCCACCGATAAGCGAGATTCGAAATCGCCGGCATCATCGGCAGCGGGAGAGTTTCCTTGGGGCTCTGGTGCTGTGTCCTCGCTGTTAGAAGAATCGCTAGCGTACTGGTAGTAGCCCACGCCGAACCCGTCACCGTTGATGGGGTTGCGCAAGTCTAGTCTGAGGCGCGAATCAAACGACTGGTTGATGATGGAGTGTGCTGGTTTAGTCAAGAGGTTTTCCAAAAGGATGGGATCAGTTCCCTTGTATATCATGAAACGACACATTATGGGAGTAAGCCAATGGTGTCAGAGAATGCCTGCTTCTTTTGCCAAGGTACAGAATCGGAAATAGAGGATGGAATAACTTGGCTTTCAGTATATTGTTCAAAATGTGAATACAAGACTAAGCGTTCATTCATTGCGAACTGATAAGCGATATGCTGGTGTATCATCCAATTTCACGTGTCGTTACATTGGGAGGTACGTGTATATACCATGTGCATGCACTACTCTGAGGGGCTCCATGCTTTCCGTAGCTATACGGCTTTCAGCCACACAAAGATGCGCCTGAACTTGGTACTGGAACGACACCCAGCCGTGTAATACTCCATCCTATTCATTATTCTCAGGGCAGTTGGGTATTTTCAAGGCCATGGTTTACCCGCCTATCCTTCATCCCCTGTGCATCTATTTGTTGGTCTTTATTTTTACGGGCTAGATTCTCGCGAGCCTTCGGAAAAGAACATAAAACCGCGGCTAAAAGACAGTCTTGTGCGTCAGAAGTGCATGGGTATATACGTATGACAAAGTAATGTAGGACCTTCCTAGACTCTAACTGCAGGTTGAAGCGAATGAGCGGCCACCCATTTGGCTGACGTTGGCAAAAAGAGGATCCCATCCCTGTACATATGACAGGGCAGATCGCAAAATGCCGGACCCACTAGGTATTTTTAGAGTTTTCTCATTCTGTTAGTCCCCCCCACGCACGGTAAGATGGGTACCCCCACGGCTGCCTCATCCTACATGCCAACTGTATCGCTTGTGCTTACGGTACACTGATAAAAGCTGTTTTCTCTTTCGTTTGTACCTACAACATACAGGAACTTGCGTCTATATTGTAGAAAACGACTACATCCACAGGCGCCACCGATACACTATTTATAGAGAGGGATCCCCAGGCCAGACCTAGACCTCGCATAGAGCTACCATTTACCACATTCAACGTTACATAGATACACGATGATTATGAAAAACGACCGGGACTGCATTGCCGCCGAGGCTATCATGCCTGCTCAGCCAGCCACTACCAAGTCCACCTCTGCTGGTGCCAAGAAGGATATTTCAAACTACACCTTTGAGAGAACGTTCAACCCGGAAATCATTAGAAACTGTCATGCGCTCAACTCTCACGCTTGGTCCAATGAGTTGACCCCTGAACAATATGTGGAGCGTGAGAAATTCATGTCCACCGTCTCCCTCTCTAATGTTGCTTCGGAGCCTCACCATGATGGTACCTCCGTAAACGGGTTCTACAATCTCCGTAAGGGTCCACAGGCTGCTGGTTTGGCGGGTATTGCGTACTATATCGTTCGTGACCTTACCGCCAAACGCAAAGAAGGTGACGACGACATGTTCGACGTTGCCTGTGCATGCGAGACGTTAACCAGGCTGAGTTACATCGCTCACCCTGGAAGCGATGGGGAAGCCATTATCACCAATGTTATGTCCCCGTGCATTGGTGGTGTCTTTGTCCCAGCAAAGAGCAGAGGTTTGAACTTGGGTAACATTATGATCAACAAGTTGATAGACTATTTGAATAACGAGTATGCCACTTCTTACAAGCAAAGACTCAGTGCGGGAAATCCCAAGGGTGAAACCTACTCCACGTTGTACAGTGAAGTAGGCGAATACTATAGAAAGTTTGGCTACATCTCCAGAGGTATGGACTTGATCACAGTTGACTACACCCACGCAGAGGTTCCTGCTACCTCTGCCTACACTTTCAAGGCATACAAAGTCAAGGATGACACCACTCTCTTGCACAAGCTCCACAACGACCAGGTCTTGCGGCAGTTGGCCCTGGCAGTTAAGACCACCGGGTTCAAGCAAATTTCCAACACCCCTACCTTAGAGAACTTTAACTGGCACTGCTTCAGGTCCATTTTCATTTCAAACAACTTGAAGGTGTTTGGTGAAACCGACTCTAAGGATGAATTAGTGTTTGCTGTCAGCATGTATGATCCGTCCAATCCGGAAAAGATAGTGGCGATGACCACCTTTACCCATGACTGGAAGAATCGCAACATTTACATTTTGAAGATTGTGCTCGTTGAGCCCCAAACCTCTGCCGATGCCTCCATGAAATTGATTGATGAGTTGTTCCAACAAATTCGCCGTGAGTCACATGTAAAGTATGGTGACTTCCACAAGATCAACCTCTGGCAATCCGAGTTGTTCCAGTATGGCATTGATTCGACCGAGCAGTTTGCCCAGGTCTACGCCGATAAGAACGGTGTTGACGCTTCTAAGGTGGCCATCTCTGTTTCTGAGAATGGCTCCATCTCTGCCGCTAGATTCCATAATTACGCCGAATCTGAAGACGGCAAGGTTGAGATTGTGGAAGAAAACATATCCGTGGATGTTCCATTTGGTTGGATTGACAACGGTAAGTGGTGTTGGTTCTAGCATTCCAAGTAGTTTATATTATGGTGTGGTATATCTTTGTGCCTCTGTCTGGTATTGCGGTCGCTATATATTTTATCTTAAGCTAACTACATGTTGCCTATAAATTAAATTTAAGCCTTGCCTTGTCTCTGATGTATGCTAGTTTGAATGTACCAGGTGAATAACCGTTGGTGCTATAACAGAATTGGTCGTCGGTGCGAGAAAGTTGGTTGCCGATGAGGTTTATCTGAAATGCTCTGTATCTGGGATTTAATCGGCGTACTGTAGTCAAATAGAATACACGGTCAAGAATTAGGGCATAGGCATTTAATAATTACACCGTTGACGCCGCATGTGGACGTGTTTTTTTCTTTATGCAAGGGTATCGTAGTCGCGCTCTTAGCTGAACTCGGGGGAAAAACTGTGACACCCAAATTCACCTACGCGGTTTGTTGTGATTTCAGTGAATACGGCCCCCGAGAAACCACGCACACCCGCACCAATATAACAACATATTTAGCCTCCATAAGCAAAAAAAAAATATTTACTGGACCCATTTTATTCTCATCTGTTCTCCTAGCTCACTCTGCTACCCATGAAATGAAAGCTCGCTGTACTTTCCAACAACAATGATATACGAACCCCATCGAAAAGACAGACCCCGAATAACCAGCAATTTAAACACGAGGGGCCACAGACTGGATCTGTTGAACTCAATAAACGAGGCCATTGAATATGAGGATATGACCAACGGTCACCAGTCAACCAATAGCTCCATCCGCGAGGACGATGAGTCCGTAGTCCAGAGCACAGGAATTTCAGCACGAGTACTGTCTCGTCCTAAAGTAGCCACCAGGTTGTTACTAGGAGAGCCCTTACCATTAACTTACCAAGTCCTCCCCTCTGAAAGCATCGCCACTCCAGTTGAATTAGGGTCTCCAGACTTTACACACAACCCAGAGCATTATTTATACCATCACACCTCACCACACCCTGTAAAGACTGAAACCCCAGAGCGTGAAGCCCGAGATGAGGAGTTTGAGACCGATGATTCCATGGAGAGGATGATTCGCGCTGCGAAGCACGATAAGCGAATCGAAAGAAGGCGGAACCGAAACATATTGGGCTCAAGCAAACTCCCCACAAGAGATATTTTATTTCCTGAATTTACAGCACCTCCAACGGATCTCATTGACGAATCTCTACCAAACCCTGTTGAAGAATCCACTCCCCTGGACAAGAACAAAACACGGAATCTTATTAGCAAATACCTCGAGTACAAGCGAGCCATTGCTCTTAAAAATCAGAAACAAAACCAGAGTTTCCAGAAGCCCAAGACGGAGATCACAAGGCCGCCGAGAGATGAAAGCCCTTCACCCTCGCCGAAACTGTTAGATGCCAGGTCACGTACAAATTTTTCGGCAGAATCGGCCATACCATCCTCTAATCAAAAAAGCAGTGCCAGTGGCAGGCAAACGAGCTCATGGAAGCATGTGCATGGTAGCGAGAATATGCCTTCCGTTATCCCGGAAGGCTCTGCTCATGGGTCTCCGTACCAAAGACCACACACTACGCAGACGCGTGGCAGAAACTTCCCCCCGCATGTTGACGAGAACCGTCATCCTGGTTCCGATGCCAAAGCTACCGAAAACTCCCCTCGGAAAAAGCGCGTATTGATTGGATGGTTACAATCGCAACTCGCCGCTATGGACAAGAACCCCGACCCCGTAAAAGATGAATTGAGTGGGCTACTTCAGTCCTTACTTGGAGAGACTTTCTCAGGTGAAGAGCAAGTGTTTAGTGCAACCTTGGGAGACACGGTTGTTTTTAATGAGAGGCCCCCTGAGAAGACACAAGAATCAGAAATTCCTCGTTCCACAGCGGCTTCTGATGACGTTCTTTCGGAAGCCCTGCTTATGATCCAGGAAAAGAAGTTGAACAAAAAATTGGAGAGTCTAAAACGGGCGATTATGGAAGAAACACAGGTAGCCTCGACGCGTGAGGTGCCAAACAGACAACCGTTCAACGGGGTGCCTTGGGGTATCCAGGCCATCTCCAGGTGCTTTATCCGAATTTGTGATCTGAAGATTGCCATAACTTTCTTGCTCTTTGCGATGGTTTTTTTGATGGTTTCGTGCTGTTTAGCAAACTTGAATTTGTTTTACTGTTACTTTGCATGCTAGTGGGGTGGAAAGGACATGATGGCCTATATTATTGTATATTGAAAGTTGTATTAGTATTAATGACATGTATTATTAATAGACATGTAGATCTATTACTATGGGAGACAGATGCTTATTACCACTAAGACAGATGCAAAAGTACGTCATAGACTTTAGTTCAAGTTAGGAGGCTTACCGGTATAGGTTACAATTATGGGATAAAATATACATATATACAAAGGGCATTTCTGCTCGTGTTTCATCTCTTAATCATCGTAATCGTTGGCAGGCGGTCTGGCGGCGTCCAGTCTCAAATACAAATCAATGGCGACAGAAAAAGCAGCAAACCCAGCACAACCAATAGCAGCAGCTTGAGGGCCAGCTTTAACTGCTAAACCACCACCGGTGATGCAGCCGGCGGAAACACCATTGTATATATCGTTTTTGGCTCTGAAACTCTCGATGGCACACTCCACACCGGAGTAGATCATACCAATATAACCGAAATTCTTGGCACTGGTGTAGGATCTTCTCCCCATATCACTAAACTGCAACTTCATCTGAGTCTTGAACGGCAAGTCAGAAACCTTGGAGACACCGCCACCAACCGGCACGTCATACGCCATGGAGGCCATGAACAACCCGAAGAACCCACCAAGGGCGAACCCAGTAACACCAGACATCACGGTTTTACCCGGACAAGAGGCCATAAACCCCATGAGTGCTTCGGCACCAGCCTGAGCCTGTTCATCAGGGGTCATTTCTGAGAGAGCCTTCTTAGGCTGAAGGGCTGCGGTATAGTTGGAGTTCATTATGTGACTTTGCGGGGTAATAGGTACTGCTGTAGTCGAGGTGTTAAAGATCGATATAGCTGTGTTTTCAAATCAACAAACAGGGAACCGTCTCACGATGTAAAGCTGAGATAGAAGTGTGCACGGAACTGATACAGTATGTTCATCAACGATCGATATCTCTAATTTTTCAGAGAAAAGGAAAAATAACCCATGCTTATCCTGCGGTTACCACACGCCAGAGGAATGGGGCTAGCCCCAAACTTAGGTTATGTTTTTGCCAAAAAAAAAAACGTGCATTAAATTTTGTGAAATAAAATCGCTTCCTAAATTATATAAACTGTCATTTATCGCTTCCTGTTGAAGGAGATTAATTGATGCACCCTTTGATGCGTTTAGAGTTCTCGTTGAACTTGCTGGAGCTGTCCCCGGCCAGGTAAGTGTCTTCAATCTCAACGCCGTTCAAGTATGATATCGATTCGTTAGGTGAACCATAGGCATATTGACGGACGATTTATCTAATATAGGCTTTTAAATCATTACCGTGCTCGTGGGAGGTCTCTGTCATTTCTAATGTAATCCATACCTGAGACCTCCGCCTCTTCGCTGGTCCTCAAATGGAGACCAGAAATGTAATCTACAACGAGGCAGATGAGGTACGTGAAAACGGCGGTTCAAAGACAAATCACCGCAACACCGACAAACTGGTACCCAGACTGTTCCCAATGGTGCCAGACCCAACCGCCTGGAATTCTCATCACCCCATCCATTCCCGCGATGTTCAGGGAAACAAAGATACCCAAACAGATAGAGCCAATTATGCCATGTAGGATAAAGGAACAGGTAGTGTCATCAATACCAATCCACTTATTGATATCAACCGTCAAATGGCATATAAAGGCGGTGGCAATAGTGGTAATTCCGGCAGTCCAAGTTGGAATGAAGCCACATGAAAGCGTAACCGCCACTATCCCCACTATGGCACCCTCGCAAGCTGCAATCAAGGACCATTTTCCTGTCAAGGTGTAATCCAAAAGTGCAAATGTAACACATGTAACGGAAGCGCTGATCTGGGTATTGGCCATAATGTAAGCAGTTCTCACATTGACCGCGAGTAACGTCCCTGTATTAAAGCACAACCAGGCCATCTAAATCAAACGTGTACCAATAAACGAGGTAAGCGACTAGTGGGACTTGTTGTTTTGCCGTTTTCCGTCAATTTTCCACGAAATGCGTTCCCCAGGCAGAGGGAGTAGATTAAGGAGGCGATACCACCCGCAATATGAACTAGACCGCCGCCAGCAAAATCCAAACTACCTAAATTGAACAACTAGCCGCCTGTGGGCCATGTCCAATAGGCAAGAGAACAGTATACTGTTGTAGCCCAGACGAATTCAATCACTAACGACGGGCTGAGTCTCCCTCTTTCAGCGATAGCACCAAGAAAGTTCTGAACCGTGCAGACCGGAAAAAAAAGCACTGGAGACCCGTCCTCAAAAAGAGGACCCTGGTTCATGTTGGTCAAGCCTGCCATGTGCATAATCCCTATGATGGGGCTAGAAAAGGTGGTGGAGCAGCCCAAAGAATAGCCGAATAAGTACCACTAGATAGTGATCAAGCCGGTCACCATAAATTACTGCATAAATAACTGGACAGAGTCATGTTTCTGTACCATCCCACAGTGTAGCAGACCGATCCCGGGGCTGATAATCATGATGGTAACGGTAGCAATCATAATGTATGCCATATCAGCATGATCGAAGGAGGCCGTTTCCTCCCCTAAGGCTGATAAATCTCTCTCACGCAGTAATTGAGCAGATTCTAGCTCATTATTTGCGTATCCCATAGTGTGTATAATTAGTTTCAATAATTTTATTAATAAAGTGGTCTATGGAAAATGCAACCAGGGATCATATTTATATCCTATCGTCGGACATATACTTTGACCTTATCTTCTAAAGATCAATCCTCTTTGATGGAGGTTTATTTATCTGGAGTACCAATTAATTGGACACGCCAGAACAAGCTAAATAGTGTCTGAAACTCACTGTAACAGCTGGCTAAGCCTGGATTTTGTTTCCCGATTGGGATATGTCATGAAGGACTAGGCTGGTAAGTTTTAAGGGTTTTACGGTCCATGTAATCCAATAGGAATTCTGAAGACTGGAAAGAAGGTTTTAGTGGGTGCATATTCCAGTATCCCATAGTAAATATAGGTAATTTAAGGTTGCAGAAGAATATGTGCTTCTTCCTCCTGTCGTCATTGATAGGTTATAACTTTATACAATTTACATATCGTCAGTATTAAAGTACTAGAGTTCTTAAACTTTCGTTGCTTGGAAATCCTTGACAGATAGGGACAAGAGGATTAATGAACCTTTATATTTCCCGAGCGGGGAAAAGAGTCCGCTGGTGGGAGAAAACTTGCGTGGATGTTCGGTTTATTTCTTATCTATAGTCTCCGAGTAATGGAAAAGCCGTTATTGACTTGCATGAGGAATCGGTGAGTCCGCATCCATCCCTGAAGCCCAATAATAGCATTTTTGCATTCTTTTGGAAACGGATGCACCTTTGATAAACCCTGTTTTTTTTTGTTTTTTTTTTATTATGCTTTACCATAGTGATTGGTAGGGCTTCCTCGAACAATACAATCTATAGTGGTTCACTATCAATAGCCGATACACGCACCGTATATAAAACAAGCAGGCTGTAGATATCAATCAGTACCAGCACCACTTACCATTCATCTCCCACTTAACATCAGGCCCTTCTACATCATACTTCGCCTTAAACCCTGAGTGAAAGTTAATGGCCGAAAGCGAAGTATTAGCAAGGTTAATGTCACTGTTTGGCAACTCATCAATCCAATCCCAAATAGCCTTGTGTTTAGTCTCGTCGATTTCCGAATGCCATAACTTGATGGTATCAAACTCTAATTTCTCGGCCAAAACCGCCAAATTTTGCACAAGCTGAACGAAAATTGTCTTGGCTGTGCCAGCTTTTTCTGCACTTGGAGAAATAAACAACCTGGTAACGCTCATGACTTTCGCATTCCAATAGTGAGAAAAGGTGACAAACCCCAATACTTGCCCAGTGGCTTCATCGGTAACCGAGATTCCAAAAATCAAATCCTCCAGTGCTTGATTAATGGACTTTGACTTGGAGTACTTCCAGGTACTCCGGGAAGCAAACAACTCTTGGATTGCGCTATCAGGTTTGAGTGATACACTAATCTTGTAAGGTGCTTCGGTCAGGGAAGAGTTTAACCGTTCCACCAATATCCGGTCGTCCAAAATGAACAAGTCCTTAAACTGTCCTTGCATATGAGTGATTATTTTTCCGCCCTCAACGGATGGCGTCTGAAGAATAGCAGCCACCAGTAAAAGAGCAAGAGGTACATGTCTGGACTCAAACCCAAACCGGCTGTAGTACTCACCGACATCAGAGTACAAAACTGAAATTCCATCAGGGATTTCCCTCTCCATATGCCTGTTCACCTCGTTTAACATAAAAGCAGCTACTCCCTTTCTACGCTGGTCAGGCTTGGTATACACAAACGCATAGCAAGAAACTGGAATGTTTTTGAGCCCAAATGTGGGGGACTTCACATAGCCGTCACGGGTCAATGTGCAACAGGAAGCCACAATATCAGAGGTGAAATCACCTTCTGCGAGGGTAATAGAGGTATCTCTAACCACGTAAAATACCTGGCCTTGAATTGAAATAGTTGGGGAACGTCTCTGGCAGATGTCACTGTCGTTTATCGCAAGCTCACCATTCACATAGTCGGTGACAGAAGCCAGGTTTCTGTTAGGCAGATTGAATGATTCGGAATTGTTGATAAAGCTTTGCTTGATGGCGGCTGGGTCGCTCGTAACCTCAAATATATAGTTTGATGAAATGCTCATCGTTGAAGTGCCAAGTGAGATCTCCGAAATACGGAGTTTATCAGGTGCACTAGCTAGCAAATTTTAATTTGACTGCTGGGGTGAAACAGGTACAATACTCATTTAGTACCCTGAGTGAATTTAGGTTTGTGGGAAATCCGCTATTCTTGTATTGGATAAAGCACCAAGGCCCTGATTGCTGTATTAGCCCCATGCCACTGCTGGGCGCGTTGACTTTCCTTTTTCGGACAGCAGATCCGGCTCATCGTTCTTGTCTTGATTTCTCGAACGTCCCTTGGCTTAGAATCTGCCTAAGCCTAAGCTTTAGCAGGCTGCAAGATGACGGCAGTATATCTACACCTCGTTTAGTCAGATCAGACAGTAATTCAGGCGGTTAATGATCCATGCATCTCTTTTGCCTGGTGCATACTCACTCTTGCCTGACAAGTAATACAAGAATCCCCAAAGAGATCCTGAAATCTCCTGGTTCTGGATGTGGTTATAAGTCGTAGCCAGACACCATGACCATTAGGCCATAAGGAACAAAGCTTGGAAAGTCAGAGTTAAATAAGCCACCTCTGAGATGGTAAATGGTATTGTGTGTGTCTACCAGGATTATCTGGCAGTTATCAGAACCAGGTCCTTAGCACAAACTTAATGGATACGCCCATCCAAGAGAATTGAACTATAAGTGGCGATTCAAGTGAAATTGAATCATGGTGCTGCAAGCTCAGAAGGCTATATAAAGAAGTAGTTTCTTGTTGATAGAATACGTATTTAGTTTAGAGGGATCTTCATTTTTGGTGAAAGACCACGGTTTTATTTCAGAGTTAAATCTGACAGTATCCTATGGATAGGTGACTGGCTACTACCCTTTAACAGGAACTCCATCAAACGCTGGAACCCTGTTATGGAAGCTGTAAGAGAATGGGTACAGTGGCACATGCCGAGAGATCTCCAGGAGATTGCTATCTTATATAGTTTTTGTTCTGGCCATAAAATGGCCTTTATTTTGGAGACTCTAAGCGTACCGTTAGAATCTCTCACAGCTATCCATTACTAGTAAATAACGGAAACGGTCAGAGAATATTGGTTAATATGGAAAGTCAATCGGATCCAGATGAATCTCTGACAGAAACTGTTTTGATAAAACAACAGAAACGAAACTACCAAAACAACGGTTCATTACCTCTGCCCTCTGGTGGTTGTCTGAGAGGAAAACGGTACCTTCGGTAGATCATGCAGAAACAGTTAAAACCTGCTCAGTCTACATGATCCGAAACGTGGTTCGCGGCTTGGCAAGCGATACACGTTTTACAGTTTCCTACATCAGCATTTTCTAAGGCACTATTAAAACGGTTACACTTAAGCATGGCTTCCAGCCTTGAGATGGACCTTCAATCGCAAGCAGAATTTGTAGTACAACGCGCCAAGGAATCTAAAGCAGCTCAAGAATACCACCAACCACAAAATAGCCGTCAAGAAAATCCCTGACTTAGTGGTGTTGTTTTCAAACAACCCAGGATATTTTTGTGTGGCAGCAGCCTCTAGAGCAGCATCCGCTCTTTTCACGGCGGCAGAGGTACTTGGGGTGGTGGACAGGTTAAACCCGACGTTAAGGACGATGGCCACCAAGGAAAAATTGGTAATCATCCAAAACACCACAACGGCGGTTCTCACAAACGCAAACTTGTCGACTTGGTCCTCTTTTTTGGATCCTTCCTCATCCTTGAAGTCGGTGTTCAAAATTTCCATCTCCTCGACATACGCTTTGTTCACCTCCTTATCATCCGGAATAGGGCTGGAGTTGGCGACGTTGGAGTCACTGTCTAACTTGACAGAGCCCAAAGATTTCCCTCCGGTGTCACCCTTAGTACCCCACGACACGTCGTGGATATTACAAAAGGCGTAGATGTTCAACACATTGGTGTAGGCAGGAGATAAAAGGATATACCACCAGAACGACCACAACATGTGCCACATGTCCAAGAAAAGCACAGCCCCAAAGAAGTACAACGCGTAGGTGGAGAGCAAGGAGATGACCAAATCACGGAGCAACGGAACTCTAGCAAAATCTCCAATGGTGAGGCTGCCCCCGATCATCTTGAAGTAATCTACCAATTGATTGGCGAAGTTGGCAACCAACCACGCGATACAGAACAACATGTAGATCATAATGCACGCGAAAGCCCCCACAATAAAGTTGTATATCATAGCGGTGGAACGCCCCTGAGGAGAGTTACCGAAAGACAATAAAATGGTGAGCACAAGGAGAAAGACGTAGAGATAGAGGAACACAACCGAGAGCTGGTACGAGCCGGTGAAGGAAGCGCTGCCGCTAGCGGTCGCAGAGGACAAGATCCTGAACACCAAGAAAAAGGAAGCCAAGGACAACCAAGAAACCGCAAGGGACACAATCTGGTAGATAAACTCGATGACCAAGAAAAACTTTCTAATCACAGAGTGGCCAGAGCTCAAAAACTTGTTGAAATTGATGATTGAGTATGTCCCCGCAAAGAAAGAGCCATTCAACCATCTTCTTCTCTGTAAAATGAACTCTGGGAGGCGACTAGGGACATCCGTCTCCCCAACCGCACTGGAAACGTATCTCAAGACCCATTTATGCTTCTTCGCAGTGACAAGCTCGAAACACAAGATACGATCCTCGGCCAAGTACATGTTCTGGGTGAAGATGCCCTGGGACTTGAGCTTTAATTTTTGCAAGTTCTTGTACTCATAATCAGGATCAGATAATTCTGGGGCCTCGTTGCTATGCAAGAATTCACCCTTGAAGTACTTATCCAAGGGGCCATCAGGGTTGTCGATATCGAGTGCTAACCATCTATACGCACTGAATGCACCCGGCAACACCGAAATGAAGCCAAAGGACGATTCTAATGGCTTGTCTAAGATGTTCGATGTCTTGTACTCAAAGTTTTGTGCCCCAATGATCGGGTTGAGCAACGCCTTGTACGTGGCCTTCCCGGTCTGTGCCTTTATTTCACCACAGGCACCGGCAACGTTCTCATCGGTCTTGAACTCCCTCCAAAGGTTGTAGAGGGACTTTTTGTCGGGCTTTGTCCCAGCATCCAATAACACCGTGATTTTTGGGTCCAACAATTTGGCAAAACTCTGGAAAAACCATCTGTGGGAATTGATCTTCTTCGCATTCTTCTCCTTCAAACAAAACACAAACTGGACGGGAATATTGGTTTCAATATCTTTGGCAGTGTCCGCAAATATCACCTTCGTCTCTGTCACCTCCTGGATATTTATCAACGAAGTTGTCTCGAACAAGTGGGCCTGTACCTCTTTTTCGTCAATAACGGACTTGGCAAATCCCTCCTGGTAGCACCCCAAGGCCGTCATCAAGGCCTTGGCTCTAGGGTTGATTTTGGACCGGCCGTCGGAAATGACACACACAACGATTTTTTTCCAGGAGTTCTCACCCCAAGTCTGAGACTTCTTCAATGATGTCATGTACTTGATGTTTTCCATGATTCCTTGTAATGTTCTCCCAAGCAAGATATCGTGCTCATTATACATTGTGACGGCAATCAAAAGCTCGGTTTCTCTTGGAAACGCACGCAAATTGTTTCTCAACTTGAACCCGTCTCTAATGAAGGTTGATGGAGCAGCAGTGATAGCAGAGTATCTCAAATGTGTAAACTCCTTATTGGCTTCATTATTCACGTCAACCTTGCTGGCTAGCTTGGTGTTCAAGAGGTCTGGAAACCTTCTATCCAATATAAAGTACTTCAATTTCTTCTCCTCGTCGCTCTGAAACGGGTCAGCCGGATCCTTGCGCTTCTTTCTCACCAATTTCGTGGGACGTCTCTTCATCCCCGTTGAGGTTCTGGAGTACTCTTCCGCCGGTCTGTCTAGCGACAACACTGAATCATGGGAGGATGGCGGTGCAATCTCCAAGGCATCGTGATCTTCGTAAAAATCACCCTGGATGGCTGACGGATACGGATTCCCCTCGTACAGGTAATTCTCCTCTTGGGTGTAAATGGCATTGGCCGGGGGGATTTCAGGCTGTTCGTACTGAAAACGACTGCCGATAACTGGAAGACTTTGCATGAAACTATACACACCCCAATCACCGGCCGGGGCAGGCACTTGTTGTTCGGTATCACGCATGAACGATTGGTACTTGTCAGCCTCACCGTATGGCGAGCGCACCCCCATGTAGGACGTTTCAGCCTCCATGAGACCAGTGACTGTAGTGTTTCCGATGTGGTTGGTCTCCCCGAGATCGGTTGCGGTCATTTCAAATGACTCGTTGCGGGACGCCGTCTGAGCGTCGCCAAAAGGGTTGTATGCGGAATCTTGATAGTGGGAGTATGAATGGCCCGGAACTGAAAGGTGGCTCCCACTCTGGGCAGCGTAGTTGGATTCAATGGGAGCGTATCTGGAATTGTGCTGATCGAGATCAGAGTCGTCATCACTGTAGTGGTCCACCTGTCGGTTTCCTTTATCTTCGTACGACATGATGTGGGCGGCAAGTCTAATAAATGGTTAATCCCCGACAGCTAAGGCAACTTCGTTTATTTATAAGAGAGAAAGAACCGATCCCTGTTTCGAAGATGCATGACACGAGCCTTGTGCTCCAGTTCACAAAATTTCTCCGATCTGAGAGACCGCTGTCTATTATGGCGACGCATGGGAAGGGCCTTGCATAGTCATGCGTCGGCTAGACTTGTCGTAGCTAAACCCCCAGGCTTCCGACCATACAGCGATTCTGGTAGCACGTGCGGTTGTCAGGGAAATATTGCCCTCGAAAACTATTCCGGTATCATTTCATACCACTTAATTCTACGGTGCCTGGTCGGCTTCCCAGTTGGAACGCCTGGTTACGATGTGTATGGCTGCACTTTATGACTGGAGTCTACGTGCTTGAAGTGTATCGAATATATCCATTGCCAGTTACCAGTCACATTAAGCACTGAGGTGTATGATGCTGGATTTAATCAAATATCCAACTTCTCTGCGACTACACCTGGCCACGCAAATTCTATGTGACACGCGAATGCTAATTTAGCGAGGCGAGGAATTCAAGATCCCAATTAGGAAAATTTCCCATCGAAAAACAAAGGATGTACACAGCTGAGATGATTCACGCATTAGACAGAAGGACCAGCTGCATTAGGCCGAAGGACCGGCCTGCATAAGCACGAACGATGTTTTTGTTTTTAAAAATTCATTTAACCCCGTGTGCGTAGGTTTCAATCGGCAAGGGTACAGCGGTTCTTTTGGCACTTCGAACTTCATAGTCAACGGTTGATTGTATTTAAAACGTTAGCATATAATATACCCGCGTGGCCTCATTGTTAATTCTAATTTCGAAGGTTAAATGAGGCTAGAGATTTGGGGCGTGGTCCACGCACAGCCCACTTGAAGGCTATGCCATCACCCTTGCAGACGCTCAGAACTCACGTATTCACAAGTTTCTGTGATTATTACGAAACACAGCCTGGCTGGCGGAATCCCGTACTATTCAGACTAGATATGAAACTGTTGTAGAAAACTAGGTGGGAAAGGCGCGAACCAGATGCGATTTCAGCTTCTATTTATAGATGGCAAACCAATGAAGAGCAAAGACCAACTTTTGGTTGGCAAAAACATGAGAGTTTCTTGTTTCCGAGTCTGTGGCTTTTCTGGCATTGCCGAAAAGAGGGTATTAAGCCAATGTGGGTAAGATATTGTGTTAGCTTCGCCATCATGGTTCAGGACGATTTCAAAACCTGAGTAATATCCACGTAAGAAGCTCCTTTGGATTTGTTTAGCTCGAGTGGCTGTTTCTACGTTTATTTATAAATAGTTACCTTAAAGCTGGTATCTCAAAGTAGCTCTCATTTCATATACAGGGTAAATTGGTGCATCTTGTAAGTCTATATATAAATTTCTAGACATTAATTTGAAACGATATCTCCCATAACGAAGAGATACCTGGAGCCGACCAGTCTATATGAGTTATGGAAAGAATCATGAGGGATTATATAAACGAAACTTCGTCGGGCAATAAATCATATCTTTCGTGTTATCCAATAGGTATGTGACGAGGTACGTTCGCTAAGCATGTGAAAAGCCTCAGATTCAACTCCTGGTTTGTTTATATATATCTTTTCTCTCCCAAGCTATTTGGTGACTGGATTAGCTATCTTCTTGGTTTCTCTTTTCCGCGTCTATCATTATTTGAGGCCAATTGCTCCAGAAAATACACAATCCCTCGCAAAGAGCCAAGAAACCCACCCCGATGCCCAAGCCAATCCACAACCCATACAACTTCATATCAAATTTGAAGGCTAATACATAGCACAAAGGTAAAGCAACAAGGTAATACGAAGCCAAGTTCCAAATACTTCCAATCCGCTGTCTCCCTTGACCTCTCAAACACCCAGCAAACGTGACGTTAAGGCCATCGACGAGCTGGTTCACTGCAAGAACAAGCAACACGTGTGAGGCCAACTGAACCACCTCGGGTTCCAGGGAAAAGAGGCGGCAAATCTGCTTTCGAAGTACTGCAATGGCTAAGCAATTGAGGGTCGAGATGATGACCCCGAGGCAAGCAGATATTTTTACAACACGTTTAGCTCCTTCTGGAAACCCACCACCAATGCAATGGGCCATTCTGGTAGAAACAGCAACAGAAATTCCGAAAGGGATTTGAAAGAAGATCGTTGAGGTATTTGCGACGATCGATTGGGCAGCAAGGAACTCCGTGCCAAACTGGGAGGCGAGAATGGTCAATATCTCGAACGCCAAAAATTCAGCCTCCACCATTACCACTCCTGGAAAAGCGAGCGAAATCATGGGCCACCAGTTAGTAAATGACTGTTTAATAGCCAATCCACCCCAGCAAGCCTTTCCATCAATGAATAACACGTAGGCTAGCAAGAGTAGAGCCATCATCCAATAAGTGATCGACATGGCTAGTGGTGCTCCTAAGAATCCCATTCCGGTTGTCGGGTGCCAAACTAGCACGTATTGGAGAAGAATGTTCAAAGGCAAAACCGCCACAAGAACGTATGTCCCTGCGTGGAAACACTTCTGGGCCTGTAAGAACCTTTTCCCACTTTCGAAGAAGATGAGCCCAGGAGCGCCAAAGGCCAAGACACGCATGAAGCTCTCTGCCATGAAACACAACTCACGATCAGGCACTACAACGCTCAAGAGCGTACCGGAAAACCACCAAATTAAAGCAAGGAAAACCATGACGGAAAGCATCAATACACTGCACCTTTGGAAGTATATCCCAACCAAATGATAGCGCCCAGCACCGTATGCCTGGGCACACAAGGTGTCCAAAGATGTTGTCATCCCCTGGAAGATTGAGATCCCCGTAATGCTAAATGACATGATTGATAGCGAGGCGGCGGCTAATTCTTGAGATCCCAAATGCCCCACAGAAAGAACGGATATGACTGGGATACAGTATTGGAGGAAAAAGGTGACTATCATGGGAATGGACGATTTGACGATGAATTTGACTTCGTCTTTCATTTTGTCATAGCTGTCAAAAGCATTAGCTGCCCCAGGAAGGTCTTGGTGGATGCAGGTAGAATCGTAGCGTGACAGCTCATTGGAGAGTAGCAAAGACCCTTCATTTGCTTCAGTCTGAGGCTGTGCCATGTGGAGTAGCGGAATAAGGACCAGAAATAACTTCCCTACCGTACCATGGGGTCGTCATCCTATATAAGTTATTTATCAGAGATAATTTTGATAACTGCCAAGATCGGCGGCTAAGAATCCCAAAAAGGCAGGACGTTCCCGCGCGGATATTCGTCGCATACGAATTGCGCGGGAAAGGAACGAGTAGGTGTGTCCATATTGTCATCGCGAATAAAAAATAGTGTAAATCTGGTAACGCTTTGAAAATAGTACTACATATACTTGGAAACGCTAACTGGGAAATTTGCACTAGTACCACATTTTATCCAAACCCACGTTATAATTCTTTTCATTCCTGAAGCCTGTCCATAGATATTTATGACTCACATTAGATAATATATACATATTTGAATATAACTGTGATAACTATTTATAGGTAATTTTAAGTCTAGCTATAATTATATATCCAAATATAAATATGCATATAATTAAGCCCAAATTATATTTATCTATTTTTAAACACATAAATATTTGAATAATAAAAGATTAACACTGGGATACAACTTTATATAATTCATGTATATGTACTTTGGTGTAGTACATTTTACGCACACACCTAGAATTAAGTATCAATTTGCAGTATATCCTAACTGGTAATTAAGCCTAAAGCGCATACCCGTATAAGGCTGATATTACGTATACGCACATGTGTTGTAAATGCCTCAAATCGGTGTCTTGTGCTGAAATCCAGTTTGATGCGTTTGAGTATTATTTCATAAGTACATACATGTGTAGAGGCGTAGATCCAACGTAAATTGTCTGCAATGTCAGGATAGGTGAAAATAAAGAACGAGGATAGATTCGTGTGGTGCGATATTACCTTACTAAGCCGGACGCTAGTGCGGTTCGGCAGCTCTGTGCCTCGGCGGAGACAGATGCACTTCGGGTTTTATATACCAGAGGCGGGTCTTATCTTCAAATATATAGTAGTAGCTGGCAGTGCCTACAGAGATTAGGTATGAATACTCCACGGCGCTCTCAGGAGTAAATCCTGCACCTTTCATGCACATGATCTCGGAGATCCCGAAGCCTCCATTTGAGTCACGTATACGTAGGTTAAAATTAAACGAGGCGGTTAGTTATTTCTCTCAGAGAGCCACCATAATGCGGTTAATGGGGCAGTCTCTTGAGAACCATACCGAAATAATCCCAAGCAGAATGCCTGGAAGATATTATGTTATTAAAAGTAATCTATTTCGAAGTGGAACCCGTACAATACCATTCAACCACACTCGCCGAGGTAGCAACCGTTATTGAAGCTTATTCTTTGCACTAAAATATGCATACAATACTAGGTATGACAACAAATATCTATGGACGAGTTTGCGCATCTCCGATTAAGGGCATACAAAAACTTGTCATAGAAGGTCAATACAGCAAGAAAAGACTAGCCGGGGTTAGATGTCTGCAAAACGTACTTGATATGTCCGCTCTCGACTGCCATAGCGTAAAATTTTGATTTGTTGCAACGTACTTTATAGCAAGGTAAAACCCTGTTTTCTCGCCGGAGTTTATACGCAGGAGGCGTTCGTATTGCAGACTAGCAGCAATTCATGGATACAAAGGGCCAACTCCCTGAAAAGCACTGAATGAGGCTTACTGAGCTCATATTTGGGCAGAAAAAACTACTAACTCCGTAAGTGATACAAACCGGCACCGGTGTATTTTTTTGGGACCTTTTATGAACTCATCGGTACCCGGCGAACGCTGAGGCGGATCGGCAGGAACGCATCAGAGCAATGCGGTAACTTGGAGCATGACACATGCAGACTGCAAGGACCATAGTTTACTCACCAGTGCATATGTGTTTATAGGTTCGTCTCTCTGTGTGTTCATAAAACTGTGAGGTGGCTTGTATCAGTAGCCATCCATATTTGTGGCAAATCAATCCAACCATGTATCCGTCATCTGAGGGGGTTTTAAGGATCAAGCTGCCCATTTTTATGGAATTTTTGTTTCCAAAATTGAAAATCTTTTAGCACACACAAATTCACGTACATGGTACGTCGACACACCCCGGACACAACATATTAATGTGCATTCCCAGGTTTATGACAGCGTACATGTATGACCGCCAAAGGGGACCCCGGAAGGGATTCTACCGTAATTATACTACACTTATGAGAAGTAGAATTTCCCGTGCCCTGAGATAATCGTGTACGTCCCGACGGAAGGACAATCCAGAACTCAGGTCATGAGAGTGCTGACGATATAGAGTGGGGTAAATATAATCCCTTTGGATTTCCGCAGACAGAAAAAAAGTTTCTAGAAGCCCAAAAAAGCTCCATTCTATGTTGCTGTTTGGTTTTAAGTTTGCAAAGCTAATCAACAGTGGATATGTACATGCTCTTGCACCAAGAGTGTAACTACGACAGTTATAGCCTAAGGCCCCACCCGTATATTTTTTTTTTTTCACTTTCATTCAATGATTTCTCCCGAGTAAAATATCAGGCAATTATCTTCGCGGAGAGTTTGTCTACCTGGAACCGTTTTACGTTTTACGTACCCTTTTTTATGTCTCATAAGCTCATGTTTCTTTGTAGCTTTTGTTGTACATTCGCTCGTCCCTCTCAACAAAGATAATCTCCCACTACCTATATGAGCTCTAGTCAACGCCCCGAAGGCTACCCACCCAAGTACCGCAGTTCAGGAAAAAAACTTGAAACCCTACCGAGTCCCACGCCACAAAGTTCATACTCACAACAAGGTATGACCAGTCAACGTCCAGAACATCCTTTACCTCGAGAACTACTATTTGAAAGTCATGTTCTACCTTCAAGTTCTTTCCTAGCCACCTCAAAGTATCCTCTTCTTCAATCAACCCACCCAAAGAAACGACAGCGATTTCCACCAGCATGCTCTGTTTGCCGCCACAAGAAGATTAAATGTAACAAGCAACAACCATGTGAAAGCTGCACAGAGAATGGCACAGAGAATCTCTGCCACTACGACGAACTTCCATGGGTATCGTCTGTAATTAAGGAGCAAACAATGAGCCAGAGGATTCAAGACTTGGAGAACGATAATATGAAACTTCGTCAAGTATTACAAGAGAAGGAGTACTTTATCAAGAAACTACAATCTGACAGAATTTCTCAGGCCCCTGAGAAATTCGAAAGCTCATCCAAAAGACACATTTACACCAACCACACTGACAAAGACACCCAAACGTTCCAAGTCAAAACCAAGACTAAAGTTTTGTTAAACAAAATGAACTGCTTTATCGATACCCCTCAAGAAAAGATATACCACGGACCAGCATCATGGCAAGCCTATTTAACATCTGACAGAGCTTTGGAACCCCTATTACCGTTGATTCGCTCCTCCAGGTCTTCACAAACCAACGAGATCCAAAAGAAATCCAACCTGTCCCTTGAGGACCTCCTTCTAACTCATCCACTTTCCAAAGACTGTTTTGGGGCATCATCCTCTGTGAGAAAGGCCAGTCATGTAAACGAGTTCCTTCGCAACCTCCAACAAATTCTCCCGACTTATGACGCTATTCTGGAACGTCTTTTGTGTTTTGGTAAGCATTTCGTCGGCCTCTTTCCATTTTTGGAGGACTATCCACTCCAGAAACGTTTTCGATCGATATTCATTCCGGCATCAGACCCAACCTCTGGATTTATGGACCATAGACCTCACATAACGTCTTCACCATTTCTCTTCTTCCTACCTTCATCCGTAGAACCAACCACAGAGAAAGGATCCACGGAAAAAGTCTCGAATGCAGGTATGGGGATTACCCAAGAGTCTGATTTTTGTGAGTTAGCCCTTCTACTTGTGATATTGAAGACTACCATTGAGTGCGATCAACAGAGCATGCCGACCGATACGACGGGTCCCCATTTGAAGAGATCCTCTAATGAGCCCCGGCTACCGGTAACTGCTGCCTTCTTTTACGAGTTCGAATGGAAAGAGGAAACCGCGATCCTACTATCAAACTCTGCTATTACGTGTTTGCAGTACGCCAGGGCCTTTCAGAATCCCACCTTATCTTCCGTCCACTGTCTAATCATCTTGCGATACTTGAACCACAGAGGCTTATCTGTGGATTCGTTGGCCCAACCCCAGTATACCTCCCACACTTTAATGAATTTGATTATTCATATGTCGGGTAAATTGGCCCTCCACAGAAACCCTCTTGCTCTACAAAGAGTCTACTCAGAGTATCCACTAACCAATTCCGTTGACCTGAAGCTGCTAAGAGAGATTAGGACACGCAACCGTCCGGAAACATGGTTATCAGTGGTGAATTTGAATATCACACACTATCTAGGAGTCGGGTATACCCTGGCTACCTTTCAAGCGGACGATCACGTCTACAGGGTCCCACAAACTTGGATTAAAGAACACAACACGTTGGTCATGAACATTATAAAGGAATTGCTGAATAACCCCCAGGAAACAACGATCTCGTCGTTGGAAACCCTGCTTCACCTATTGGTAGATTATTTGGACCAAGACAAGGCTATTATCGCCACTTCTCAAATATTTGGACACCCTGAAATGAGTCCTGTAGAGAAGGCTCGGAAATTGCAGATGCGGATGCAGTTATACGAGGTGATCTTGATGTGCTACAACATGTTGGTTATTTCCATAAACGGCGAAGGGAGTGGTGCACACATGCCCCATGGCGAAGAACGAGAGAGGCTTTATCGCTATTACGGACTAAAATGCGTCAAATACGCCTTGTGCTCTCTTGCCATATACCGCCAATTTCTGGAATTTCTTCGCCTGAGCGGTGAACCCAAACACGCAATCAGATGCTTCCTGACAATTCAGCTTGAAAGCTTAGTGCCCAGGGCTTTGCTTACCCTTATTAGTTACTTAGTTCGATCTACCTGGACTGACCAATCCAGCTTGCAAAGACTGTGGCGGAAAGACGTCTTTACCAGCTTCACCCTCGACAGACTAGAGAATGGATCCGAGCACGATGAACCTAGCTTAAAGGCTTCCAGCGAGCCTTTGGAATCCTTGTTGGCCGACCGTGGCTGCTTATTGGAGTACGGTAAAATGATTGTGCAGCGGTGCCAAGACGCTGAAGAGCCATGTTTGATTCAGATTTCCTGGGCTGTACCAGTTTTCCAGGCATTAGAGCTCCGATTGGAGCTATTTATGCAACTGCTAGAAGAACAGAGACGCCAAACATCCCACCTAAATGGCACGTTCACAGCTGCCGAAAGAGTCCCCGGAATAACACTCCAAGGCTTACAGGATGACAACCTC
This sequence comes from Babjeviella inositovora NRRL Y-12698, assembly GCF_001661335.1. NCBI lineage: Eukaryota > Fungi > Ascomycota > Pichiomycetes > Serinales > Babjeviella > Babjeviella inositovora. Next base: position 53,145 of record NW_017566848.1, on the reverse strand, counting down.
CCCCAAAGTTATTCGCCCCGAGCCTTCTCCTCCACGCAAGTTAAAATGAAAGAGAGCTTACCGGCCTTCCAGGCTCAACCAACCCAGTCATCTCTCATAGGACGTCCATCCTCCGGTTATTACCCCACGGTGTATTTCCCCCATTCCGAAGGTGTACCCATCCATTTCCAGAGAGCAACGATCGAACAGGCTTACCCTCCGGCACGCGAACTACAACAAACCATTTACCACCCTTTTGGAACCTACCTGCCCCACATAAACCCGCACGCTATCTCCCAAGCTCCAACTCCATTTGACCCGTCGTTTATTCTTCCAAATCAATATATGCCGTACTACCTGTCATATACAGCGCAGTCCAGCCAACAAGCGGATTTCCATGTTTTCACCCAGCCTCCACCTCTGTATTCGAATCCTACTTCTCAAAGGCCAAACACCGAAGCCTTTTTCGGAGACCCCAGAAATGCGCCCAACCAGCAAAACAGATGGGATGTATAAATCTAATTTATGTCTAATAAGATTTACGGAACCTTTTTACCTTATAACCGAGCTATGCGACATGTTACGATGATACACCGGTAGAAATGAGATAAACGTTTATCCATACATTCAAGAATATTTCTTGTAGTACCTAGGTTGTACTACGTGGATAGCTATTTACTGAAACCGTATGTCGTGGAAACTGTTGGAATCTGCTACCGAAAAAAAAAGAGAGGCACTTACCTAATGCCAATATGGGAGTATGCGATATTTTGACGGCTTAGAGGTCCAACAGGTTATAGGAAGTATCTGTTGCATAGCTAGAGATGTGTACTCGAGCTTATTGGTCGATGCTTTGGAGATGGTGTCACCACACGAGTACGTACATAAACGCTCTTCTATATCCGGCAGATGTGTGGTAAGTGGCCTGTACGGCAGCCATGATCGCTGCCGAGCCTCGAAAAACCTATCCAGTCAACCGCAGTGTCCAACCATCTCTCACGTATTGAGTATGAACTAGAGCGCTCTCAAATGCAACCAGGTTAGTGAATCATTACGGTTAAGCAAGACAGAGTCAGGGAACACAACCTGTGTTTAAGGCTGGGACTCGAAGCTGCGCTTATAAAACTCAAACCTGGTAAACTTCCTAAATAAGAGTACTCGCTACGGCGTTAATGAGTGCGGCAATTTGAGGGAAAATAAATACTGTCCCCGCGGGTACACGTGACATTCCCCTGTTGCGGATAGTAAGTTCCCCTATCCGGCCGGCGCATCCAGCACGTTTCGGAGAGGTACGGATTCTTTTTCCGCGCGCGACCTTAAATCCCTCTCCCCCAAAGTGGACGATTGTTAATCTCCTTGCTGAATACTGTTTACTATGCACGTTTCTTTTTTTCTGTTGGTGGTGAGGGAAAAAATCGACTCCTTCTTCGGGCAATAGGGAAAAAATAGGAACCAATTTATATCGACTTCTCTCTTTCTCTTTCTCCATATACGTTTATACAAGCATAGTTATATCAATTTGAAAATGAAGTTTGCTACTCCTTTAATTGCTTTGGGCCTTGTTGCTTCTGTCTCCGCCGCCGTTGACACCACCACCACCACCACTGTCACTGGATCCACCACCCACAAGTGGGGCAGATTTGACAAGACTAAGCCAGCTCCAACTACCTCCGAAAGTGGTACCCACAGATGGGGCAGATTTGACAAGACTAAGCCAGCTCCAACCACTTCCGAAACTGGTACCCACAAGTGGGGGAGATTCGACCACACCAGAATCCACGTCTCTACTGTGACCATCGACCCATCTTCTGGCGCTGTCGTTACCGCCGTCCACAAGGCCGTTGTTGCCAACACGACCCACAACTCTACCAACTCCACCACCTCTTCTACCGCCAACGCTGCTGTCGCCAAGGGTGTCTCTGCTGGCTTGGGTTTAGGTGGTGCCGTTGTTGCCGCCGTGTTGTTGCTTTAAGTTTGACATCTGAAAAATGCGGTACGACTGCTATCCATTCTTTTCCTCTTGTTTACCTCTCTTAATCTCATATCCGTTCTTCATCTATGCCACTTCCTTCGCTGGTGTCTTCGAAAGCCACCACGTAGGAGTTCGTTGTGTTTTTCAGGACCGTGATGCCTCCTGCAATTGAAGCTGTGAGGCATATCGGCATCTCAAAGGCGCATGTCCTATTTTCTCCTAGAGTCCTTACTAATTTTTCAATATCACTCGGTTTAATCTCGACTTTTAATTTACACCATCCATGATTGGTTCGTAGTTCAGCCTCGCACGGGGGTCTTGGGGGGTTTTCTTGCGGCCTTGAGAAGATTAAAGAACGACTTTTGTGGTATATCTAGTAGGCGATAATGGATATTATTAGCTAGCTAAAAGAGAATACTTTTCATCTGCAAGATATACACAAGAGAAGGATAGTCGGTGGCCTTATATACTGAGGCGGATACGATGCCAGGGTGTCCGCTTATCGGAGGTAAGGAGATAATGGATGCCGACTTTCATCTAGTTAAATGGCACCCTTACTACGGATATAAAATTTATTATAAATCGGAGATGCGAGGAAATGAATCCACTCAAAAGCGTGCAGTGCCACAAGACTCTTTAATGAAGCGCTATCAGAAACTGTCCTACGAAGGGCAAGGGGCACGGAGTGTTACATCATTAAAACCGTAAAAATGACCACCACAACTACTAGAACCATAGCACTCTCACCCATCTCCACAGGGAAAGGAGAATTTGGATCAAAATCGAAATTCAGAAAGATGGGACCAGTTAAGGTTGTGGCGTGAGCCCCGGAAGCACTCAAGGCGAGCCTCTCACCATAAAAATACTGTCTGGCCAATGTGCCCACAAACAGAGAGGTATAGGGGTCAGTGGAGCTGGTTAAGATCCAGTAAGCTAAAATAAACATAATTAAAGGTATAACGGCCCGCAGCAACAAGGAAAGAGGAGATATGGGAGACTGCGAAACGGAGGTTTCGTAGCGGTTGTTGTCTTTCAACGATTTGGGCTGAACTGAAAGCTCACGCGAGGAGCCTCGCAGAAGGGGTTTATCGGAAGACTTTCCATCGTTTATATGTGGCGCAGCCATTTGTCTTTGGGTGTTTTAGTTATGGGGCAAGGCGTTGGCGTGGTGCTTGGAGTAATGACGAGGTAGACAACGCCTGATGAAGACTTTGGGCGATTTATAGAGATATGTAGCAAAGAAGGGATGTCCAAGAGATATGTGTAGGAGGCGAAGTAAACAAGTCCGGGTCTAATACGTCCTGTATGAGTGGTGTCTTAAATCAGCTTAGACCGTAAAGGGTCCACCGTCATCCATTTCTGTTTGTCTCATATTTAGAAGACAGAGGTAGCGGCAGATGGCACGTGACAAGCACGTAAATCATCAAGTGAGTTTCAGACTTGGGTGTCTTTGCGAAATAATAACAGGGATGGAGGGAAATAGACTACACAATGTCCTATATTACCAACAAGTAACCAAGCAGTATATTATCAATGGTTCAATACCCTGTAGTAGAATTTTTCGTGGCTTACACTTTGTGCCGTGAGTAGAGATAAAGGGCAACGTGCCGGATAGTGCTCATCTCATGCATGCGAAAAAATAGTTTCCTTTCTTTTCGTTAGGAGGGGGACATTAAAAATTTTCAGATCTTTGTATACCTGAGAAGATTCCTGTGGACTTACAACCGTCTTCTATACACAAAAATGGCCAAGAAGAGTATGTTATTCGTCCAGGAATCGTTTTTGCAGTTTGCATAGACTAACTTACCCTCCCAGTTTCCAAACACAGTAGAGCCGCCCGTAGAGGTGACGTTGCCCAGATTGATTTGGAGCCTGAAGCTCAGTCTTTGTCTGAATTACCGCGCTCCGAAAAGACCAATGTGGCTAACAGTATCATCAGAAATACCATCACCAAAAACGAAGACTTGTTGTCTGCCAAGTTGGCGAAGAAGAACTATGAAAGCGGTGCCGGTATTTCTAAAAAGTCCAAGAACCCAAAAGCCAACCATTCGTACATGAAGCAGAAACAGACTAAGTTCATGAAGCTCGAGGGCAGATTGAGTACCAAGATTGAGCAAAGTATTGAAAGATCCAGAAGCGTACAGACCACCAGAAAGTCCGGATGGGACTCTATCAACAAGTCCATCAAGACTGAAAACTTCTACTTGGCGAACTTGTTCAGAGAGGACGGCGACCTTGTGGATGAAGATTCTGAGGACGAGAAGGTTACCGAAAAAATGGAGGAAGACAAGTACGTCGCTGAGTTCTTTGGTACCGGTGCCGAGCCAGTGGAAAAACTGGAGAAGTATGCCGCTCCAAGGAATGCCTTTGCCTTGCTTGAAGAAACCGAATGTTAGGTATGTCTAGGCATGTCGACATTTATTTGTATATTAGCATTTGTCAGATACCTACCGTCATAAATTTGTGGGTTTGAACGGAATATCAATTCATGTATATTAGTACTAAAACTAATAACATTAGAGTGCTGGCTTCTGGATCAGGTCTTTGTTGAAAGCGTCTGCAATCACTCAATGTCTCTTACACAATATATAGCCATAAAATTGTGCCGTCTTCCGGATCTGTCGTATGAGGAGTCTTACTCCCCTTTTCCCAAGACACCGAAAATTCACTAATCCAGAAACTATAGTCCTAAATGCATAGGGGCCATTTTGCTCAATACGTGTATTATTTTAACGATAACTTGAATGTAGCTTATAAGACTCAGCGCGTATCATTCGGACTGACAAATAACTACCGGAGACGTATATTCCAGGTATGACGTGTATGCATACCATCTTCGGAATACATACCGAGCCACAGCTACGCTTCAGAAACATTTTAGATCATTTCATGTTGACTGGCAGCAAACCGTGAGTCAACGAATTGACTTATGACGTTTACGAAAAAGGGGTAGTAGGTAAGCCCCCGCTCGTATTGTGCAGTATACGATCTATGCATACCACTTAATTTCGTGGAATTTTCGAGACTTTGTCACGTGGCCCGCATCATTTACGCATACGTGGAGATTTGCAGCATTTATACGACACGTCTCCTATTTCTCGGATTTACCGATACCTCTTCTTCCATCAATCACCCTTCCACCACTAATCATGAAGCTCAATTCACTTGCTCCAACAGCCATTATGGCGTTAGCTGCCGCTGTGGCCGCTGAATCTTCCCACCCCTCCTTCACCCCGTTTGACGAATCCAAGTTCGCCCAGAAGGACCACTTCTTGGACCAGTTCACCTATGAAAGTGAGGCTGAATTGGCCAAGGTCTGGAAGGTCTCACACGCTACAAAAGACGCGGAATTCGCGTATGTCGGTAAGTTTGCCGTCGAGGAGCCATCGGTGTACCCAGGGTTCAAGAACGATAAGGGGTTGGTGTTGAAGACCCCGGCTGCCCACCACGCCATTTCCCACAAGCTCGCAAAGCCGTTCGACAACACGGACAACACCTTGGTGATGCAGTATGAGGTGAAGTTGCAGAACGGGTTGGTCTGCGGCGGGGCGTACGTCAAGTTGTTGTCTGCCGAGGGCTTCCACGGCGAGGATGCTGACGAGTTTGACGGCGAAACTCCATACCAGATCATGTTCGGCCCAGACAAGTGTGGTGCCACTAATAAGGTGCACTTGATCATCAAGCGTCCAAACCCTGTGACCGGTGAGATCATCGAGAGACACTTGGGGTCGCCGCCGCAGGCCAAGATCCAGAAGACTTCGGTCCTCTACACGTTGATCATCGAGCCAAACCAGGACTTCCAAATCAGAATCAACGGGGAGGTTGCGATCGCGGGCAACTTCTTGGAACAGGACCACTTGTACCCACCGTTGAACCCACCAAAGTACATCCCGGACCCAGACGAGGAGAAGCCAGAGTCATGGGATGAGCGCGAGGAGATTCCCGACCCAGACCAGGCCGAAAAGCCGGACGACTGGGACGAGTCGCTTCCACCGTTGATTCGCGATCCATCCTCCATCATGCCCGAGGGCTGGAAGGAGGACGAACCGTTCTACATCGTGGACCCAGAGGCCGAGAAGCCGGAAGACTGGGACGATGAAGAGGATGGTGAGTGGTTGGCGCCGGAAATTCCAAACCCGGTATGCTTTGAAATTGCCGGCTGCGGTCCGTTCAAACCTTTGATGATGGCCAATCCAGAGTACAAGGGCAAGTGGGTGCAGCCATACATCACTAACCCAGAATTCCAAGGCAAGTGGGCCCCACAGGAGATTGAGAACCCAGAATACTTCGAAGACATCAAGCCATCGAATGTGGGCCTCATTGGCGGTCTCGGCTTCGAGCTCTGGACCATGGAGGGTGACATTTTGTTCGACAACATCTACTTGGGTCATTCTATTGAGGATGCCGAGACTTTGGGTAACGCCACATTCGTTGAGAAGACCAAGTTGGAGGAAGATGACCAGAAGGCAAACGCTCCAAGGGCGCCAAACGCCCCGGAACAGCCTCCAAAGGGTTTATACGATGAGGCCGACTACGAGACCGAGGAGAACGTGGTCAAGAGACACTTGCTCAACGCCTACGCATTCGTCACTAGCTACTCTAGAGACGCTCAGCAGTTTGCTAACGAGTTTGTCAACGACCCAGTCGTTGTTTTGTCCACCAGATACATGGAGGCGTTGTACTACGTATCCACTTTCCTTGGGTCGTTCACCTTGGTGTTTGGCTTGTGGTCCACCTTGATGTACTATTTGGTTGGCGGTCCTGCCGAGCAGCCAGTTAAGAAGGAGCCAAAGATTGTGGAAGTAGAAGGTGATGCTAAGACTTCCGGTGCCAAGAAGGCCTCCACCACCGCTTCCAAGCGTAAGAACTAAGCGTGTAAGATTTTATGAGTTCTTTGAAAGAACTCAGGATTGCTAGCCAATAAGCTTAATAAAAAAAAACAAGTTAACTCCTAGGGGCGAGGTGTAATTACACTTGAAGATATGTGCGGGGGATTAGAGTTTAGCACTTCGTATCCTTTCGCGTAATTAGAGCTCTTTGTAAAGTAGAGAAGTTCTGATATTATGGTCCAGGATGTCTCAATATCGGGCTTAGAGAGACATCTGGCCATTTATGGCATTTCCTTTTTTGAACCGATCGAGGCGGTCTTAATCCTTATGGGTAATATACGTTTAGGGTATGACCCCCCACCAAGAGCTTCTTAGAGCAAGACTATTTCACCGCCAAAAGCGAAACCCCCCGAGTTTTGTCCCCCATATCATTAGGGCCATAATGCTATAGATTTAAATTTCTTCAAACACCCTTTCTTGAACCTTGAAGCTCGTGTCTGCGAGTATGAACGATAAATGTGTACTAACAGCCACACCAGATAGTGCGTGCACCAACCACTACATCCTCGAGTGGTCTCTCCGGGTAACCGTCTAAACCATCCAATTGTAGACAAACGAAATAATTACAGCGTAGTTAAAGCTGCATACATTAACAATCCCGCGTTACTACACCCACCCAACGAATTATCACATATACGCAACATGTCTGGTGGTCCAGTTCCAGTTTTTAAGAAATACACCACCGGTTCCACCGGTATCTGGGAAAAGATTAGACAGGTCTTGACCTTGGTTCCTAACAGATCCTCCGGTAACCCGTTGGTCCAGTACTATAGGGTCCCACCGCCAGGCTCTCACCCTAAGGCCATCACCTACGTGGACCCAACCACCATTCCAGCGGGTGATATCAAGAGCAATGCCTACAGAAATAGAGACCACAGAAGAAACTACCCACAGATGTCCTCTTTCAACCAGTCCAAGTTATCTGGGTTGTTGGAGTTGGGCTCCGCATCCAACCCGAGAGTTGCCAAGGGTGACGAGGGGTTCAAGCAGTTGGCTGTTTTCAAGGAGGGTGACGTTTCTTTGGCCTCCACCTTGGTCAAGTTGAACAAGTCTGGCTTGATTAACGGTGAGGTTTTGGGTCCAAAGGGTGAGCCGGTCATCGCTCCGTCGCTCAACAAGGTTAAATGGACTATCTTAAGGGAGAATGTTCATGGTATGTATGAGGATGACTGGGAGAAATACCCATGCAGAATCTTCACCAACGTCAAGGCTTAAGAAGGGGGAGGAGTATTCTCATAGCAGAACCCCGATGGGTTTTGTTCAGCATCAATTGCGGATAGATACCGCTACGTAGGAGACCAGTATGCTGGTTCTCTGTATTATTTTCGTTACCATCACGTTTTCATATCCCCGGGATAAGTTCCGTTTTATTTATTTAATATATCAATACTCAGAGCTGCACCTGTCTTAACCTGAGGTTAATGCATGGTTTAGGATACATGTAAAAACAATATCCAGGCCTGAGCTTCCACAAGATCTCATTCCGATTATGTCATATCCTCAATTTTTTCTATCGGAAAATTAACGTCAAGATAAATTACCTGACCCAATATTCCGAGTTTAATTCTTGGAGATTCTCTTTGTTATCTCCTTTTTTTTTTACTCTGGGCTATTTCATCATCTGCACTGAAAAAAAAAAGCCCGATCATTTGAAATCAGACACTCACCACCAAGCTCTATGTTACCTACTCTACCAATGCACATCTCCCATACCATTTTCTTAACACTTTTCACACACTTAGTTCTTGCCAACACTGAAACCTACCTTCTCTCTATACCAAAGGACTTCTTGCAAGAGGAGTACAACAAGTATCTCAACATATCGCAGCATTACAAATTACCACAGCCCGACAATGCCGTAGCCAAACTCTCGCCTAACACCGACTATCAGCTATTATTGCCATATGCTGTTTCCAACTCTGTGGCCTTCGAGCTCGACTTGATCCCATTTTTCTACATAGCAAATATCACTGACATTGCGGAAACTTCCCGTGACTTGAAGTTCCTTGTCAAGCTTTGCTGGCAGGCGTTGAACCCGTTTGACTTCTTTATTAGCCACCAGTACGTGTATGAGGACGTTCCGATCATCAAGCGCAACCATGACATCACAGTTCAGGTTCCCAAGATTTTAATCACCGTGAGCTACAAGCACGACGCCGTGGCTCTCCGCGAATATGCTGACCTAAGCCGCCCTGAATTCGATCTAGACACGGAATTGAGCATTATGCTACACGTTGGGGAAATTGGTGGTAGCTTTGCCGTTATCCGGCACTCGTTGAAGAGCTGGCTCCTCTCTGCGGTCAACTTACCTGACTTTATGTTGCCGTTGCTCGGGTTTGTGCTCAGCGTGGTCGTCGTCAGCGTCAGCGCCTGTGGCTACGTCTACGAGTGGTTGTTAAACTGTTGAGGGGATTCACGAGAAAGGCTAAATGACCCAAAGACTGGCGGGGGTTCAGCTAGCGCTAAGAGTATCGTGTTTGTCGATAGTGCCAGTCAGACTCTAAGAAACCTCCATTGAGGCAAAAACGAAGGGGATATTAATTACGGGTTTGAATTATGCATATAAATAAGAAATATTTATTATATTGGGCTCGAAAAGGTTTGTGCACGGATAATTGTGGAGGGTATTGTACAAGTAGGGTTGTCCAAGTATATAGCGCTTGCAGCAATTATCAACCGTGGCTACAGCGTTACATTCAGGCCGCAGACTCAGGACTTATCTAGAAACATAACAATACTCCAAATATATCGAAAAACCATATTTTTTTATAACCATTAATCAGTATAACAAACTGACGAAACTAGACTGATACATTGAACCCGAACTTGAGAGTCCAAAGGTAGTGCCCAACACAAGGACGGTGCCGGCTTCGGTCTCATATGACGCTTTATCGCGGGGATAAAAACGATCACCACAGAACTATTCCTCATCCCGGTCCATAAACTATTGTTTATCCTTCTGCAGTTACCGCAGGTTCAACTCCTAAGCACCCCCCCTCCTCTCTATTGGTACCTCGCACCGTTACCTCAATCTATTTCTTCCTCCCTTCTGATGGCCCCAATCGATAGCCCTGGTGATATGACCAGCGCTTCCACGCCTCCTCACGTCACCCCCTCCGCCTACGCTAGCTTTGACAAAAATCAGCTATCACGAATCCTCTATCAGGCGCTAAATGAGCTCGGCTTTCCGGAAGCTGCCAGTCACTTGCGTGATGAAGCGGGTCTTTGCCTAGACGCTGAGTCGCGCGTGGACCAGGTCATCCAGTCGGTGCTAGCGGGCCAGTACGAGAACGCGCTCATCTGCGCTAGTGGTATTGATTATGTCGGATATTCGGACGATGAGCCCTATCAAGCCTCTAATGAAACCCTTACAGCCTACGTTCGCTTCTTGATCCATCGGATGCATTTCTTGGAGGTTTTGTTGCACGAGAAACGTGAGACGGTGGCGCTCAAAATCCTCAGAAAGGAGATTTCCCCCTCGAAGTTGTCTGTGCCAATTCCCCATACACCTTCGACAGCGATTTCCGATGAAACTGCCGGATTAGCCTCGCTTTTGATGAACCCTAGCTCGGCGCAGCTTCAGGCGCAGAACGGGTGGGTTTCTTGCGGCGAGAAGTCTCTTCAGACGACACGGGAGGCAACAGTCAGCGCAATTCTCGGATTTGTCAAGCCAGAAGACAAATTGCCCGCGGGAATGCTTCCGACGTTGCTTACGCAGGCCTTGAAGTGGAAAAGAGCGCAGCATTTTACGCTTCACCCACCGCCAGCCCTGGACAAACGTGCCCACGGAACCCACTCCTTATATTCCCCCGAAACCCCCAAAGCACAGCAATTCCCTGCTACTGCTAAGGTTACATTGAAACATCACACCGACGAGGTCTGGTTCGTCAAGTTTTCGCCATCTGGACGGTATCTTGCCAGTGCGGGGCTAGATGCACACATCATCATCTATGACGTTATGCATGACTTCAAGGTGGTGGCCAGGATTTCCAACGAACAACATGCAAACGAGCTGGCAGGGTCAGCGGATACCCAAACCAACGATACAGAAGAGCTGAGCAGTTTGGGAGAGCACTGGGCCTCCCAGGCATTCCACCCCGTACCCAGCCGTTGGCCTTCCACCGCGGGCATCCAGCGAGCTGGAAATACCCACCACACTTCTGACTCCGCGCCGGCGCACAACAAGAAGGCTGTCATGTGTGTGTCGTGGTCCTATGACGAAAAGTACTTGCTCACGTGCGGCATGGAGGCCTGTGCCAAGCTCTGGGACGTGTCAGCCCTTGGAAGACACCCGGTAAGATGCATCAAAGAGTTCCACATCAACCCCAACGGACGGATCTTCATTGTGGAGTTTTTGCCCCTGGACCCCACCTACCACTTTGCGATCGCATCACCCGATAAGGTGACCCGTCTCTACTCCATCCTGAGCACGGAGCCTGTGTATGAATGGTCTAATGAGCAGCGGATCGACGACATCTCCTTCTGCAAAGACGGCTCGCACTTGGCGATGATCACCCATGACTTCAAGTTGTTTGTATACGGCATTAATAAGGCTGCGCTTTCATCGGGGTTGCCTTGTACCGCCGAGTCCTTCCCCCTTGTGGCCTGTATTCCTATCGGCCATAAGATCACGAGCGTTGTATGGTCAGCTGTCAATCCGGCTGAAATCTTGGTGTCCGTATCTCCTAACGAGTTACAGCTCTGGTCGATCAAGGAACCGGCCATGCCATACCTCGTCCAACGCTACCTCGGCCACAGGCACGAAAGATATGTTCTCCATTCTTCATTTGGGAATTGGGACGAGTCGGTGGTTGTATCGGGGGATGAAAAGGGACGGATCTTTTTCTGGGACAGGTACAACGGTTCCATTGTCCACATCGTAAATGAACAGGAGCACCAAAGTTTGTTAGTGAACTGTGTGGACTGGAACGTTGCCGGAAGCGAAAAGGAGCACGGCTGGTTATGGTGTTCGGCCGGCGACGACGGAACTGTCAAGTTATGGGGGGTTTAAGCCGTCTAGGAATCCAACTAACCATGACCAATTCAACGAGATATGATTGATAGCACGAAGCTAAAGTCTGTAGGTGAGGTTCCATGACCCTTTTTGGAGCACTGCAAATCTGCGAGGACAAAAAACTACCGCAACTAATCGTAACAATGGCCGCTACCTTTCCCATAGCCGATCTTACAAGTCGGACCAGCGATGCAGTACACCTGTATTGATTTCTACCTTAATATTTTTTTTTAGCCTAGACATTGACCACGGAAAGCTTTGGACCGGCGTAATTTTCTTCAACGCTACCAGTATCCGAACCATACCACTCTAAAATTTCATCTTCTGATTCAGAGTTGTATTCCATCTCGTCAAAATCGTGGAGCGACTGGTCCTCAGGGGTATCTGCGCTGACCGCAGGGGTCAACGAACAGTCATCAGTCTGTAAGGGCCCTCTAAAATCAAAGCTGCTGGAATCGTCATCAAGCTCAGTGGTCTCAGATGGCGCGTACCGCAAGCTGTGAGAGACAGTGTTGTGTGTCAAGCGGGAGTCGGAGCTGTAGATGGATTGTATCTCGCTATCTATCGGGGCGAGCTGAAGTTCGGATTCCAGAGCAAACGACGTAGAGAGGCGGAGGTCAGAGTCCAGAGGGAACGACTTCGCGTTGAGCACCTCATCGATATCCTTGATCACCTTGACCATCGCCGGTTCCCCATAGTTTGTCCCAAATGACACCAAAAGCGGGATACGCTTTGCCTCCTTCTCCTTCCCAATGTAGGAAGAAATGATCTTGGAGCGCTGCAAAATACGCAACTGTGACAACGGAAGGGTGTTCTTGGCGACAAAAGATACAATGTCAATGATTAATCGGTGTTTAGTGAACACCTTGTTGATGATAACCGGTACCAACGCGGCCTGGTGCAGCTCTCTGTCGGTCTCGACCACCGCGATGATGTAACCGTTACACCGGAAGACGCCGTTGCGGAAGATGTTGCGGTGTGAGTCGCTGATGGTCTGCTCCACGTCAAACGAAAAGTGATGGAGGCCCAAACTTTCGAACGTGTCGGCAATGTTCCCCAACACATAGAGCGGCTGAACCGGTTTGCTCCCGGTAGCTCCCTTGAGATCTAGAGAGTACAAGAACCCCAAGTCGCCGGTTCGGAGATATGTCATCCGGGGGTTTCCATCTACAATCTTCCCGTTGAGCTGACTCAACCGGAAGTAGTCCTTCGGCACAGTGGTGCCGTTTGTGAATGAAGTCAAGTTGCCCTCCGAACACACCCAGATTTCCCCGATTTCGCCTTCGCGGCAGATTTTGCACGTCTCCGGGTTGACAATGACGATTTCGGTGCACACCGGTACCACGCCTGAGTCTTGAACCGCAATGTGGTAAGGGGTCTCTGACGGGTTGACTAGCTTCACCATCCCTTTACTCAATGTGACCGGATCGAGGTACAACTTGAGCGGAGCACTGGGCATGAACGACCGGGACGCGATTAGCGGGTTAAGCGCATGCGAGTAAACAGAGGCCATGGCGGTGGACAACAACCCTGAGCTGGCAAAGTGCTTGGCCACATGGGTCAAGTCGATCGGATTGGTTCTTCCTTCATCGTACACCATCATGTTCTTCAAGCCGTGCAACTTAAAGGCGCCTAGTTTCACATGCGCCACCGAGTGCATCAACATGTTGTTGGTGACAAACGTGTCGCGGATCTTGTACTTGGACAACACCATGAACAAGCTCAACGGGTAGTCACGGAACGTGACTGGCGACAACAAGTAAGTGGTGGAGCCAAGAAACACGCCCATCAACACACTCTGCAAGAAGCCAATTCCGGACGAGTGACGCACACAGCCGAGCATCGGGTCGTTTGCCATTTCAAACGTCTCCTTAAACACCTTGCATAAACCCACGAGGCTCTTGTGGTTCATGGCGGCACCGATGTTGCGCATTTCAGGGTGGAGCCAGATCATACACATGGTTTCCTCGTCACGGAAGCGCGCCTTGGCCTGGTAATCGGCGATCATCGCATGGAGCTTTCCGGAGTGCATTGGCTTGGTCTTGTGAAGCCCAGAAGTGCTCTTCACATGCAAATTCGGAGCGGTACGCTTAAGTGCGTCGCCGAGCGCGTGGAACTTGAACGACTTCTCGATGTCGTCGTTGACAAACAACGCACGCACACCGTAGCTCTTGATCGTGGCGATGAATGCGGGATACTCATCCTTCAAGCGCTGCGAGTCGAATGGCGTCATAGGAATTGGCACCATGCCCAACATGAAGCATGCATACACCGCAACGATGTAGTCGATGGAAAGCGAGTACATCAAGATGACGTGGTCGCCAGATTTGAGCGGCGTCTTGGTCAAGATGTATGTGCATACCCCGTATATGTACGCCTCGAGTTTCTTCCAGCTGATCTTGACGTTGTCCTTCTCGGACGACCCGATGTAGTGGAACGCGGCCTCGTCGCCCTGGCTACCGAAGCGGAACTTGAGAATGTCGAGAATGGACTTGAAGTCTGTCAAACGGGCCTTGTACTTTGCGTCGAGCGTGTGTTCGCGGTAGTCGATGGATGACACCTGCATCAGGTGCAGCAGCAAGCGCGCACTTCGCGCAAACGACGAGTAGGGAGACCAGATGCCCCCGATGAGGTCGTCGCCGCAGGGAATTTTGGTCAACGAGCTCTTGAAGTCGAACTTGACAAAGTGCGCCTTGCGTAAGTTCCCGTCCTGGAACAACCGCTTACTGATCATGTTGGCAATCTCATTACCCCCGGAGCGGAGGATCCGCGGCAACTCGTTCTTTTCTGTGGCCATCACGCAGTAGAGGTGCAAGTTGTGTGTCTTGCGCAACACCTGGTACACCTTCAGACACACGCCGTCCAAGGTGTCTAGCAAAAGGTCCATGGATGGCATGAACGTGTCGTTGATGTTGGTCTCGACGATGGCGATTGGAAGGTACTCGTCGTTGATATTAAGGTCGAAAAACGTGCAATCGTACACCTCGCGCACCTTTTCGGCAATGGTGGACGAAAGATGGTATGTGTAGTGGTAGGTGGTGCTGCCATTTCCCAACATAAGCTCGTTGCCCTCTTCGTCGCGCTCGGCCACGGCGGCGAGTGGACCAGTGTCTTTGGGGTCAATGTTCTGGCGGATTCGGTCCTCATAGAGCCCGATAACGTATAGCTTACCATCATGAGTAAAGCCCAACAACCCGGTTCGCAAGAACTGTTTGTTGATGAGCCCATTTTCGTCGAAGCACTGCGCATGGAAGATGGCCTGATTCTGGGCGCGGATCTTGGCATTAAATCCCTCAAACATGCCTCCGGAGAGACACAAGCTGTCGATCCAAATCTCCCCAACTTCCATGCGGTTAGCGAGGATGTACGTCTCGGGGTTCACAATCGCAAGAGTGGAGTCGGGGATTGGGTGACCAAAGGAACCGATGCGCAATGCCGTAGATGTGTCTTTCTGGGATGGGCTGACCTTGGTAGAGACGAGTTTCACCATGTTGTGCATGAGCGCCTTGCGGTCAATCATCACTTCCGATAGTTCCGAGCTTTCTGCCTTTGACACAGTCAGCTCCGGCACGGGGCCCAACCAGTCACGCATCGCGATTACCATCCCGCCAAAGTCGCTGAGCGTGAGCATGGGGCAGACTGCGGTCTGTGGAGACGTACACCCGAGCGGTCGCAACCACCGCTCAGACACGAGATTGAGGAACTCCCCGTCGATCGTGGAGGCGTTCACAAGACACCACTTTACGCATGCAAGGTCCACCTTTACCTTGTTGTTGAACGTGCGTGTTTCGTTCGGCCGTCTCTGGTAGTCAAAGATCACCTCCTTGAGCCCGATGTAGTCGGCGAGCAAGCCGTTGACACGGTGTCGCGTGACAATGTTGGCGTACAACCCAGGCGTCTCCATTACCTCCTGCGGTGCCCACACGAGTAAGTTTCCGGTGTAGATCTGGAACAAGCAGCCGATGATGAGCCCGACAGAGGAGAGCAGCGATAGAGTCGAGAGAACCACTTGCTTGTGCCGCGAAAATCCCTTAAGAGACCGGCGGATAGGGTGCTCCAAGCCCGGTCGCAGTGACACTATCGTCTCGATCGTGTGCATCTGGTGAAAGAGTGTCTTGTGAGAGAGTACCACACCCTTGTATTCGCCACTGGGCGATTTGGAAAACTCGACATATGCGAGCTCGTGCTCCCTGGGCGTGAACGTCTTGGACGAGGCTACGCTGCTGGCCTTGAGGAACTTCATTCGCAGCGGCCATGGGTAGTTACCCGCACCCAAATTCTCCCTGAGCGTGTCAAAGCGCTTGCTAGCGGTGTCCGAGAGCAATGCAAGCGACGGTACCGATTGGTTCATCATTTCGAATATGTCCTTTTCCTTGCCGTAGTGCGGAATGGGTACGGCGACGTAGCCGCCCATGAAGCATGCCATGAGCGCCATAGTGAACTCAATCATTTCATCATTTTTGTATACCAAGCAGATGCGCTCGCCTCGCGGAAGCTTATGTTTGTTCTGGAGGTACAGGCCAATGGCCTCGGCCCGCGCGAGGAGTTTATCCCACGTCACGGCGGAAAACTCCTTGCCGCGCACGTCGAGCACCACCATGGCCGTTTCTTTGTACACGGCGGAACGTTGTTTGAGGATATTAGTGAATGTATCGGCGCTACTGATCTGCTTTTCGAGCTGTGGCGTGGGTGGGCTTCTAGGTGCCAACGGCTTGTGCAAGTTTATCTCAAGCTCCTGGCGGAACGGCAGCGACGTGCCGGATTTGTAGTAAAACGTGGCTGTGTCGCTTTTCGGAGTTTCTTGTCCTCCTACGTTGGTCATAATGAGTGGCGGTTGTGTCGGTTAAAGAAGAGCTACCGATTGTTTTCAGTAACGTGAGACTTTTTTTTTGACAGCGTACTGCAGGAAAAACGAGTCTCGCTTTGCGTCTTTCACTGTATAATTGGCGGGGAAGGACCATAAAGTAGATATTTCACATATGAAGGAGCATTGACAAAGAGGGGTTATTTTATATTCGAAGTTTTTGATATTTACCGAATGTTTGTCAAACAGTGGTAAATGGTAGAGAGAAACAACGTGTGGGTCAGTATGGAGCTCATCACGTGCAGGAGTTTCAGGTTAGATAGCATTAAATTCGGCCTAGTCAGAAGCGGTCAGCGACATGGGGGGTTACCATGATAATTCTGAGCAGCGCTTGCCAGTATCAAACAGAACGAGCCACTATAACTGGGGAAAAAGAAAGGGATAATCGTCGAATATTAAAGGATGTTAAATAATGTAACATATTGTAGACATATAACGTCGGAATTTATAGTTAGTAGGTGTTTAGAGGGGTGCTTAACGGGTGCATCTTATCGGGGCTTACTGCATTGAATCCTGAACCGATCACTGGTTACGCTTGGCTAAAACAGTGGCTAGGTAAGACAATTATTAACTCCACCTATTTAGTGGAATGATAAATCGCAACCTCTCTATATATTTCCCTCGCTAATAGAGCAATGGCCGTAGAAAAATCCGATAAGTTTATGACCGATTCTCTGTATTCCTTACGGGGAGTAAACATACTCGAACCCTACCAATACAGTTCGGTTAGTTAAATGTTTCAACAAAAAACTGGGTGACTTGTTTGCCGTGGATAAATATCCAAGCACTTATTATTCCTGTTGCATGTGAGTGGCTAACAACAACTCGAAATAAGTATATGGACCATATTTATTCAAAGGTAATGTACGCCTAGAAATTCTCCCCGTGCTTGACTCTCTAAAAAACCCATCCACCGATGTACTGGCGACATCCTTAGCTATATAATTTTTTCCAACTTATACGCCAACTGCTTACGCCAACTCCATTAACCATTGTTCAAATCTCCTCTGAATAACTTGTTTAATTACAAACCTATGGACGGACACGTCTAGGGTCACGTGGGAACAAGGATGCTCTTCTGATGTTCTTTAAATCCAAGAAGAACATGACGACTCTTTCGAGACCAATTCCACCACCGGCGTGCGGAGGACAGCCGTAGGAAAAGGCCTCGATGTAGTCGTTGAGGCCCGGCACGTCAGAGTCAACTTCGTGTGCAGCCATTCTCTCCTTCAAAAACTCAGAGTCGTGGACACGTTGGGCACCCGACAAAATTTCCTCGCCTCTCATGAAGAAGTCGTAGGAGTTGGAGTAGCGTGGGTCCTCAGCATCTGGCATGGTATAGAATGGTCTGATGGCCAATGGGAATTTGTCCAAGATGTAGAAGTCTGTGTCGTACTTCTCGCGGACCAACTTCCCCAAGAACTTTTCATGCTCGGTGGACAAGTCCTCGAAGTCGTCCACGACCTTACCGGCGTCTCTCAACATCTGGATACCCTCCTTGAAGTGCAATCTCACCATCTCACCGCTGGCTGGGACCTTGAACTCTTCCACAGGGAACTGCTTTCTGACGGTAGCAATCTCCTTTGCGTATCTGGTTTTTAATTCAGAGAAAATAAAGACAAACAAGTCGGCCAACATGTCAATGGCCTCGTCGTAGTGCTCCTCGAACGCCATCTCGAGATCCAAACCGGTGAACTCAGTCATGTGTCTGTGGGTGTTGGAGTTTTCGGCTCTGAAGACTGGCGCAATCTCGAAAACTCTCTCAAAGTCGGCGGCGATCAATTGCTGCTTGTACAATTGTGGCGACTGTGCGAGATAGGCCTTGCCCTTGAAGTACGAGACCTCAAAGACGTTGGAGCCACCCTCAGATGCAGCCGCAATGATCTTTGGGGTGTGGATCTCCGTGAAGTTGTTCTTCATCAAGAATTCCCTGAATAACGCACACACACCGGCCTGGATCTTGAAGATTGCCTGGTTGGTTACAGTTCTCAAGTCAATCACTCTGGAATCCAATCTGGTGTCCAAGTTGACCACCGGAAGACCAGCAGCCTCGGCGTCGGCGTCGGATCTGGAGGCATCCTCAATCAACATAGGCAACTGCTGTGGGGTTTCAGCAATGGTGTAGATCTTGGTGACCTGGATCTCGGCGTCTTGGATGGTGGCAGACTTGATTTCCTCGGAAACCTTCTTGACAATACCATGCACCAACACAATGGACTCCAAGTTGATGGAGGAAGCCCACTTGACCATAGGCTTGGAGATGGTGGTCTCATCCGCCTTGACCAACGCCTGGATAGACTCAGTCTGCTGGCGCAACGAGAGGAACACCATGGTGGCACCCTGCTGGCGCGACTTGTTGACTCTAGCTCTGAAGACAACCTCCTGGCCGTCGTTAGCCGCAGACAAGGTGTCCAACTTCACGCGCCGGACACCGGTCTTGAACGAAGAGTTGTTCATGGCCATCTTACCGTATCTGGCCTTGGCAAAATCGTCGGCGGAAGCCTTTGCAGCTCTCTCGGCTTGTTCCTGCGCGATTCTGGCGGCGATTTCAGCCTTTTTCTTTTCCTTCTCGGCCTCCTTCTCGAGCTTCTTCAACGCCTTTTTGGACAATGGGAGTCCGTCGGCACCGAGAATCACATTCTCCTGAGAAAGCTTCAAGTCCTGTACTTGTTCTGGAAGATTGGACATAGTGGGATAGATGGGAATAGCTTGAGGAAAAGATAATTGGGCGCCGGTTGGATATTTTTATGTAGCAAAGTGACGTCGAAAAAATCCTGCACAAAATATTTTGGCGGGTAACCGTATAAAAGGCCTGTGATACTGGTTTATGGTTGGGTATACAAAAGTTGGGCAAGATATACGTTATATATCACTTTCATTCAGAGAGTATCAGCAGAAGAAATAACCCAATAGAAGGAGGGGAAATGTGCATCACAATGACTCATGGATGCTTCAGTTAGGGGAAATGCCCCGGCAATATTTTTTTAAAAAAAACTTGAATAATACAATATAATGTATTATGACTAATCCCAATAGATGTGATTCGAGTGGGGGTTGTGTTTTCAGGCCTTCTTTCAAAGTATCAGGTCCATCAATGAGTCATCCGGCATGGAGGGATATTCCAGACAGAAGATATTGACCAGCAACAACACGGCGTTAAAGTTGTGCCTTCTCGTGCGTATCATTCTCTATCAGGTCACATAGTATTGACCTAGTCAAAAGGACAGTATTTTTATATAAGGGACAATGATTCGTATTCATTGACCGCGTGTTACTATAATCAGATATGGACCTATATGTTCAGTCATTCTGTACAGGATAAAGATTGATTTCGCTTCCCACGTTTTGTTAAATCAAATTGAATGACATCTGGAGAAACCATGTTTTCTCTACTTACAACCAATTTAAACCTCCCGGGGTGAATTTTAATAATTTAATTAAAAAATAAAAATAAAAAATAAAAATAAAAGATGGTATTAAGAGTATTTTTAGATCACTAAACTATGCTTAACCGAGTATTTTGATCGTAGAGGATGCACATTAGAATAGTCCAGGACCTTCAGTAACTATCAGCATCTATGATCTACTACAGTTACTTGAATATACCATTTATCAATTTAGAAACTGGGAACACCAATAATAAACCGTCAAAGTATTCCAACGTTCTATTGAATTGGTTTGATCTTCAGTTTTCCGAAGCATTATTCACAGGATGTAAAAACCTTGCTCGGGTACGGTATGGAACTACAACTCCGCTTAAAAGCCTCAGGGTGCTTGTTATTCGCTCACAAAAGAAACTTCAAATATATGTCATTATTCTGATAAATCAATTTTTCTGAATTAAATAGAACAATATCAATTGTAATCATTTAATCAACGGGACAGCTGACCCATATATATATGATAGTTTGGCCTTTTGTTCAGCTACAATGAATGGTCACCACCGAATTATTGAAAAAGAGCTAACCACCATGGTAAGCCAAGCCAAGGCCCCCAAAACCCATAAAATAGCCAAATACATGTTATTTTTTTGTGGATAATGAGATCTACGATTTGGTATAGCTTCATCATGTAGAAAATAATTCGAACTAATATATTTATAGGCTGTAAATTCGGGGGGACATTTCAGGACTGGAAATTTCTGTTAGATAATTTATACTTCGTGTTAAGCCTCCTCAGTAAATGCCTCACCATCCCGTACCCCCTGCTCTAAATCGACGCCCCACCACAAAATGGCAAGCCCCGCCAAAAGCCCGAAAAGAAGCCACACGAAGCAGTAGCGCAACTCATGGGTGGAATCCACAATCAAGCCGCTGATGATAGGCCCTATCACAGAACTACCCTTATCCGTAACAGCGAACAACGAAAAGAAGGTGCTCTCCAAACCGACGGGGATGAGCGTAGAAAAGATGGAGCGGGTCAACGTGGCGACACTACCAAGCACAATTCCATAGATCATCGCCAACATGAACATTTCCGGGGCGTGGTGAAGCCCGAAGCTTGTGGTGAAAAAGCCAACAATCCCGTACAACGGGATGAAACAGGCCAACGCCACGGCCCCGCACAACGCGCTCTTGGCCAGGAGTCCACAACGGCGGATCAAGTTCGGCACCACGAGCGAGCCGAGAATGGCAAACATAACTGTCAACAAGCCTACAATACCCAACTGCGTGGTGTCCATCTGGAGGTTGGAACGCGCAAAGAGGATGGCAGTGGAATTGATAGTGGTGAGAGAGTCCGAAACAAAGAACCACGCTAGCAAAAACATCATGATTTGCCGCAACTTCTGCGCGTGCATCGCCGTTTGTGCAAGCGTGACCCAGCCGTACTTCGTGTACTGACTTAAACGGTAGAGACTAGAGCCAAAGGAGGACTTGTGCGAGAGCTCAGTTTCGTCTAGGTGGAGCGGAGGCCCTGGACGCAGGCGCATCAAAAGGATCACAGGAATCTGGAAGACGAGCCACCAACAGCCGATGAAGAAGATAGCTGCCTGTATGGCAAAGGTAGATGACCCCAGAACTGGGTTGGAAAACTTCTTGACAATAAGGATAGCGATCAACTGAGCCACAAGCGCGGCAGTATAGCCACAAGCGGCGCCGGTGCCGCTGATCTGCGAGCTCAACTGATTTTTAGTATCAGAGATGTTTGCCTCAGTAATAAATTCCCCATCACGGCCGACTTTAACCGAGTTCTGGGGGTAGTTCGACACCAAAATCGCCAAAAAGGCGTTTCCGCACACATTTACCGCGCCAAAACAGCAATTGGCGAGCATCGCGAGCAAACTGGCCACGATATAGTGCTTATACGAGACTCCGAGGAAGGCCATGGTGGTGAGCGCACCAAGGATCCCAAATACTACCA
This sequence comes from Babjeviella inositovora NRRL Y-12698, assembly GCF_001661335.1. Lineage (NCBI taxonomy): Eukaryota > Fungi > Ascomycota > Pichiomycetes > Serinales > Babjeviella > Babjeviella inositovora. Next base: position 31,066 of record NW_017566848.1, on the reverse strand, counting down.
AAATGCTTTTGCGAAAGTGCGAGCGGTCCGCCATTCCCGACATGCTGATCACAATGAGCGCTTGGAGGAAGATGGAGGCCGAAAAGGTGTAGAGCGCGAGCGACGAAGTGTCGATTATAAAATGACCAAAGAGGGGGAGCACACATTTGTCCGAGCCTGGCGGTATAAGGCCTGGTGGCGCAAGGCCCGGCGGAATGGGATTGTCGGTTTCGGGGGCGCTGACACAAGGCTTTGTGTTATCGTCGAGTCTGAACCCGGCGAGTCGCGCAAACTGCTCAAGCAATAACGGCACAAACGTCCCCACGGCAGACACGATAAACGGCTCAGAGGACCACGAGTAGCAGCACCAGCCAAAGATCTCCTGCTTTGAGGTGGGCGATGTGTCTTGCTCTGGGTACTTGCGGGCAAAATCATAATCGTCGAGAAGCGAATCGGACGCGGCGGCTAACGGCAGGTTTTCTGTAGTATCAGCCAAAGACATGATTCGGGGATAAACTCAATTAGGTGGCAGTTATTGAAACTGTTATGTCTATGAAGTTTAGAGTAATATGTATGGGTTCATACAATGACTGGAGCAATCCGGGGTGATGCGGATAAGTTATAGCACGTGCGGCGTAGCTGCAGTCTACGTAACAGGCAAGATTCGTGACGCGCGCTTGTGTAATTGAAAATGCCAAGGTTTGCGGGTAATTCGAGCAAAGGGCTAGATTAAGCGATACGGTTTAAGCTTCTACAGTTTATCAGTTCCTCGTGCCGTTCAATTGAGAAGGGGAATCGCCCAAAAATACCGATATCGACATTTTGTTTTCCATAGCTAATCGGTTTATCTCATGCTGGAAATATATGATCCAAATATTATATTATTGCTAAGATTTATATATGGAGCATATTTTACTTCGATACTTGGTAAAATTTCCAGCGTCACCCGTATAATGGTAGTGTCTGAATAGAAACCCTATTGGATAATATTTTGGTAACATCAGTAAAATGTTTAGATTGATCGTTACAGTTTCGCTACTCCTATTCAATTCTCAAGCTCATCTCGCTTCTAGACCTGAGTTAGTGCACACGACCTACCATAGTTTCAAACAACTCAGGTAAGTTTTTCATCGTCTCGTTTATTTTTGAGGAGCCCATAGCTCTCCCTGGCCGCTTAGCCTAAAGATACTTCTCAGGCTCTTTCAGATTATATTTCGGTATATATCACACTTCTCCTGTACACACCTCTCTGTTCCTGCAACCAAAAACCGATCTTGACAAATCTGAATCAAATCACCAACTCATTCTCTACGACTCTTCACACACTATGAGACCATCCTTTGTTACTTTTGTCAAACCCAGACGCCCAGTTCGTGCCGATTCGCCTGCATTATTACCGCCACTCAAGCTCTACCGCGCAATTCTCCGCTCGCACAGAAAGCTTCCGCAGTTGCATAGGGACCTTGGCGACCAGTATGTGAAGGCTGAGTTCAAGGCCCACAAGAGCATCGACAACCCGTTACACATTGTTGGGTTTTTAACCTCGTGGCAGGACTATCTCACCATGGTAGACCAGGGAAAGTGGATGTCCGACGAAAGCAGTGGTGCCGACAAACTGGCGGTTCAGGGTCTCACCATGGAGATGTTGGACTCCATGAGCGAGGACCAGATCGTCCAGTTGTATGAGTTGATGAAAGAGACCAAGAAGGTGGCCGGAATTAAAGAGTAGGTGCGTCCACTTCTGTACATATAAGGTTACGGGTATATATCGTGCGGGTCCTCATTTCGAGTCACCAATATTTGAATCGGGATTTATGAAAGCCTTACAAGAGACAGTTGAATACCGAGGAACTTGGACTAATACATTAAAAGCGGAAGTCGAGGACATAGAGCAAGTACGATTATATCCGAAAGACATCTATAGCCTAAATATTACCCTGTAGACAGGTTTTAGCATTTAAAACAGAAACTGAGACTAATTAACATAAAGATTTCGGGTGGAAGCTAAGAGTGGTAATAGTAGGGATGTTAGTGATGCGTATGTGTAGACCAGTGGAAGCTGAATCATGTCTGGGTGTACACGCCTAGGTCCGACCCACATATCCCACTTATAGGATACTATTGATAATGCAATATTAATGAAGACTGGTCTAGGATTAAGGATACATAGTGGGGCTTTCCACGATGATAAGCTCGTACTCTATTGTCTGGATGCTGTGCATGCTTCATGCTAACAGTTTAATTGCGTATGCAGGTACTGAAGCCATGACTTCCTTATTGGTGTGATTAGCATTTTTCGTGAGTATGACTCAATGGCCGATAGAGTATAGACTATACTCTATGTAATACTGCTTAGCGATGGCCTAGACAGGAGCGTGCTAGTACCACTGCATAGGGTGCAAAGAGTGCGAAAAAGGCACAAAATGCTTGAAAATAGTTTAAAATAGCCTGAAATAGTTTGAGAGTGACCCTTTCTCTGTAGAATAAATGGTATACTTCAAGATATGGCATCACGGTTACTGGGGTGCCGAATAAATGTCATAGCCTTGACTGAAAGCTGAGCCATTCCGTACCAGATCCTACGCGCTTTGTGTAAACCATGTCCCTAACAAACCATCCTGCATACGCAAAGAAAATATTTTTGCGTCGCATCTCCATAATAATGACTGAATCAACTCATCTCCATCAGCCCGAGTACACCCGCCATGTCTGACATTAAAGGTTTCACAACCTTGCCGATAATTCTCCCGCCATCGAATTCCACCTCGGTCAAGGCGTCGCCTGTGGTACACTATGCGTTCTTTAAGAAGCACTCGGTGCCCAATAGCAATGACGCTGACCTAGCGGACAGAGCCGCCAGATCGTTGTTCTTTGTGAATTTACCTAGCGACGCCGGCTTCAACAACACCAAAAAATTCTTCACAACGCTCGTTCCGGGTACCATCATCAGCTCGGTCTTGAAGAAGAAGTTGGGTGTACAGGAGGACTTCATCAACTTCACCAAGCTCACTTCCGAGATTGCTTCCGGTGAAGCTGAAAGCGGGAAGAACTTGGAAGATAACTTGCCAAATGGCACCGCATTGGTCGAGTTTGTCGACAAGAAAAACATGAACAATTTTGTGGCGCAGCTCAAGGCGATCATACCAGCCCACGATGCCGCAAAGGGGGAGAATCAACTTTTCTGCTGGCCAGTGGACGATGTGGTGGGCACCAAGAGGTACCAGCAGCGATTGCACCAGGCTTACATCACTGAGACCGATAAGTTGCAGCAGTACATCTCTCAGTCGTTGGTCAATTTCACCCGTAAGGAAACCGCCGCTCAAGAGGCGCTACAGGCGCCTGTTAACTTGGTGGATGAGGATGGTTTCACATTGGTTGTGTCGTCGCACCGCAAGACAAAGCAGGGGATCTTGAACGCCGTCAATGCTGCACAGTCATCAAAGGTCCAGGAAGAGGTCAAGAACAAGTTGAAGAAGAAGGAGAAAGAGGACTTTTACCGCTACCAGATCAGAGAAAAGAAGAAACGCGAGATGCAGGACTTGTTGGATAAATTCAAGAGCGATCAGGCGCGTGTGGAGGACATGAAGTCTAGAAAGAGGTTCAGACCGTATTAAACGGGGAACGTGTACAATAGTAATCATTGCATCAAAACGTGTAGGTTCATTAATAACTCCAGAGCAACAACCGAATATTTTCAATGCATTTTATAGCTTTATTTTCGACAATTACATATACGATTTATGGCTTCACATCATGCTACAGTTTTACTCAACGTCATATGATTATTGCAATGACCTTAACTCCATCGATTTTCATATAAACTTGCCAGGTTGACCCAGAACCAGATGTGTCGCTAACTTAGTGACGCTTTCCTGGGTTCCGTATACCGCTCTCGTAACCGCCTCTTAATTTTTCCATATAAGGCACGACCTTACATTCAATACAGCTATTCGAGTTTTATATTGGCTCTTCTTCAAGTTTGTAGTACCTTTACTGTGCTTACTTCAAAGCGTTCACTTACATGTATAATAAATATTGGCTACTTTCTAGCCTCCATTATATTTATTTCACATCAAGTACTCTTCTTTCTCTTCTAGTCCATGCTCTCTCGAATCAGAACAGTCTGCACGACAAAAAAGCGCATTTCCCCCAGTCATACAAGTCAACTCACAAATATTTATCTGTTTACATATCTTTGCCATTACTATAGAAATTTCATTGCCCTAGCTTGGCTACTCATGGTTATATTATTAATGGTAATATTATTTTGCTATCTGATATAAATCTTTTTTTCCCGGGTATCATATTTTTCACATGTTCACCCCCCACCGTGCGGAGGTCGCTTCGCGGTACGCTCCCGGCCCAAGGCTCTTTCCGCCGGACCGTCGTTTCCTGCCCAATTTTTCGACGATCAACCTTTTCGTTCAGAGCTTAGAGCCCCAATTTTCTCTGGGCCTGAAAAATTTTATTGACACGCGGGACATTTTTTTCTACACCTTTTCCGACTTTACTAGAGATTCCATTTCAAACACCATCCACACACTAGTATGTATCCCTCTCTTTAACTCGCAAACTTGTACTAACCCTCCAGTGTCGTCTGTCTCGTATGCCCATGCTGCCGCCGGTTCCACCACCGCTCCAGCAAGCGAAGCCGCTGTTGAAATCGTCTCTGAAGAAGTTATTGCGCCTACTGACGAAGCCGAGGTCGCAGGAATCACCGACGTAGCCACCAATGAGGTTGAGACCGAGGAAGAAAAGGACGTTAACAAGTTGAAGAACTTGTCGCCAGCGCCGTTGCCAGCCAAGTCTGCATGGGCGGTTCCATCCGCGCCAGTCTCGCCAGTGTCATCCTCTGATGCCAAGTGGCCAACTCCTGAGGCGGCCCTCATCGTCGAACAACAGCAAAATGGAGGTATCAAGCCAGCGTCCGGGAAGTGGGTCCCATTGAAAGCCAATTTGGTCATTGCCAGCCCTAAAAACAATGCCAAAACCGCCAATACCCAGCAGAAGAAGACCAAGACCACCAAGACTAAGACCAAGACTGTAGCACCAAAGAAGAAGGCCCAAGACGAGTCTAAAGACGCAGAGGCGGAGATCCCAACCGAGGAAGAGGATAAGTCACGCGCTGCCCAAAAACCGTTTAAGAAATATCCTTTCAACAGCAGACAGCAGAACGGGACGTTTGTGCCGTACGCTAATAGGCAGAGCGGCTTTGCAGGCAATAATCGCAGCTACATCAATGGTTTGAACAGCAACGGATACAAAAGCTTCCCCTTCCAGAACAACTACAACTTTGTGCCGTTCAGCCCACACCAGAATGCCACTTACCACAACAATACCTACTACAGCAACCCGCAGTACCAGAATGCAGTGGGCCAGAGCGGCGATACCGTGGCGTTGTTGACCTACCAGATCGACTACTACTTTTCCGTCAACAACTTGGCGAAGGACATCTTCTTAAGAAAGAACTTTACCCTTGAGAACGAGGGGAAGGTGCCAGTAGGCGTTGTGCTCGCGTTTGCCAGATTGCAGAAGATTTCCCAGGGCGACATCGACCAGGTCAAGAAGTGTTTGCTTGCCAATGCCTTTACGAATGTCGAGGTTTTTGGTTTGCCAGAGGAGGCCGAAGGGACTGAAGGCGGAGTTGAGTTGGACTTGGACGCTGTATACTTGAGAGCCAAAGAGAACTGGGAGCAGTGGATCCTTCCAGTTGAGAACTAGTCTTTCTCACTATCGTCCTCCGATCTCCTGATCTCAAGTCTTTTCCTCCCAAAACCCCAGATCTTTCTAATGAAACCTTTCTCCAATCTCCTCTATCCCACTCTCCACCATCTATCTGTCCCTCCTGTCACTTTGCATGTTCCTTTCTGCTTGAACGGTTCACCCTATAGCGAAAGCTTTACCGGTTCTTGCCGAGATCTCGTCTACCTTAATCTTCCGAGAGTTTTTGCGAGAGCCGGTGAAGCCTCTGTTGATTGCGAAACCGTACCTCCCCAATGCCCTCACAGGCTCATTTCTATCCGAGACTATGTCTTCGAGATACCCATATTGAAAAAATACCCAAGAAATCTAATGTTGCAGAAGGAAGCCGATTCCCCGGTCGCCTTCTCTTATGTGTTTATAGCGTCTTCGGACACCTCTTTTTATATAATTCAGTTTTTTTTTTTTTTTTTTTTTTTCTTACATGTATGTTTCATATACATTACTCAGTGCTCCTTTTTTTTTTGGCGATTATTGTCGTTGAGGTATTTTTTTTATAAACACTGTATGTTACGGAGGTTAGAAAATAGCTCGCTATTTCCTTCACAAAGTATATGGACTGGTATATAATATAAACAAAACTTTAGCATTCTAATTAAAAGCTAAAATGACTTCCATCGAGGCCCTAAACTTTAGCAACTAATATATGTCGAAACATACCCATAATATGGGTACTTCTGCCTTACTGGAAATGCCTGAGTAGGGTCCAGATTAGTATATTTACTCACAGGCTTCGGACAATCATGTGCCTCCAGCCCCATCGCCTGTGCCTGCATGTAGTCACCAAAAGTTATTTCTGCCTCTCGGACACTTCATCTCTTTCGACATCCCAGTTCTTACGCAAGATGTTACGAGGAATTACTAGGAGGTTTCCCAGATACTATGGTCGAATACTTATATGCACCCAGAGTGGTGTTTCCACGCGAGCAGATGTGGCGGAGCGGATCACTCGACGTATCGCAGAGTTCAAGCCCATTCAGGACGGCCTCCAGGCCCCCAGCGCGGTCACCAGCAAGATAGTGATGATGGTCCCACGGATCTTGGTTGACCCGCTCTTCAGCAACCCTCAGATAAACCTCCGTGAAATCGAGGCCTCTACTAAAACCCGCATCGAAATCGGCCAGAACTCGAACCGCGTGTGCCTGGTGACAATCCACGGCACGTCAGAGGCCGTGCGCACGGCCGTGCGCGCGACAGAATCGTTGCTCCGAGTTTTGCGAGAAAATACCACGCGTGTGGTTGTTCCTAAAGGGATGATTGCCCCGTTTCCGGGCTTTCTCGAGGCGTATCTCACGCACATGTTTGGAACTGTCCTCAAGGGCTACCACGGAGCCTTTACCGTTAAAAGATCGGAAAGTGATAGAAATGCGTCCAATGGTCCCGATGAAACATTAAACATCAACGATTCCGACTACGTTGATTTGTACTGTGGCTCGACAGAACCCGAGGCTCTCGTGCGATTAGAAAGCGATGTCGCGGAGTTTCTACATAAATTATCCCGAAATACTGAAACATATACTGTTGATAAAGAGTTTGCACATCCGTTTCTCAGTTATTGCGGTACAAGGGGAAATAAAATCGCTGAAACTACCGACACTGTCATCTTTTGCCGGGAAAATGCCGGGGCTTTGGTGTGCACGGTGTACTCCGAAAACACCGCCAAGGTCACAGAGGCAATAGGGCTTCTCCAAGGAATGTTCCGGATAACCACCGACCAAAGATGTACCGCAGAATACCCGGATTATGCCGTGTCGTACTTTATTTCCCAGAACCGCGACTTCCTCCGACACTTGGTCGTGGAGGAGCTTGCATACCTTTCGTTTGGGGAGCTGGTGGGCGGATTGCGTAGGATGACGCTCATTCACAAGGATCGTACGACATTGGAGCGGATGTATCTGGAGATTGATGGGCGCGTGAGGGGTGTTGAGCGCATGTCGAAGGTGGTGGAGGTTCCAAAACATTTTATCCTGGCAATGTCCGGGAGGGACTCGGCGTGGATGCAAAAATTGCGGGATGAGACAAATACTCTGTTACAGATTGAGCGTAACCACAACGAAGATAATTGCAAAGCGGTGAATGTGATTGATCATGCAAACAACACCGAATCACAGAACTATGAAGCGAACTTGACTGACCACGTGTACGACCGCACAAATGATGCTACCGGATTCTCTCGTATTCGTATAATCGGGAGTAGCGCTGAGGACATTTATACCGCCCAAAATCAACTCACCAACCTTCTCAGCTCCTTCCACCACCAAGTTATCCAAATCCCGTTACCCAACTTGTTCCGCCGCCGTTTATTCCTCGATAAAGCTGCGATGATCAAGGAGCTCCAGGCGACGTTGAATGTGGTCATTTCGGTCGACACGAAGTACACTATGAGCATTTTCAGCGAAGTATCCGAGACTGCGAACAAGGCGCGTGAAACAATAACGCGGCTAATTACCGAGACTGAGCGTAACGTGCAGGTAATTCAGATCCCGAGCGTGTTGGTGCGTGCGTTCGTGGGGTTCAACGGGGCGCGGATCACTACGATCCAAGACCAGACCGGTACCTTGATCTTCGCAGATTATGAGTCAGATGCGTGCGGCATGACGGATATCACAATTTACGGTGTGACGCCGCCGCAAATAGCGCGCGCGCGTGCGTTGGTGGAGTACTTGGTGAACTCCTTTTCGCAAAACATGGTCCAAATCGCGGTGCCACTGCCGTACGTGCGCGCAATGCAGCATCAGATGTACCAGATCCGTGCGCAGTGCCAAAACGAGCTAGTGCTTCAGTTTGTCGCTGACAAAACCACGATTTTGGTCACAGGGGAAGACCCTGCGACCGTCGCGGCCGTACACGCCCAGATCGTACGTGCGTTGAAGCGCGTACAAGAGACTGCGCAACGGATTTCGGTGCCGCGTACGTTCATGCCGCGTATCGTCGGCCCTAAGGGTGCCTTCATCGCCGAAATCGTCGAGAAGACCGGTCTGTGCATCTATATCGAGCCACAGGGTGGGCAGGTACAGGAGATCTATGTTTCGGGTCACTCTGAGGCGACAATTGCGGCAGCGGCAGGGATGCTACGGGCGAGGCTAACGACCGAGACAGAAAATATGCGACTCGTAGCCATCCCCAACACGCTTTTGGGGCCATTCATCGGTGCCGGTGGTTCCCAGATCAAGAAGCTTCAGGAACGGTTGAAGGTGCACATCAAGGTAGGCGAGAAACACCCGGACACCAGTGAGCTTGTGATTACCGGGCAGCCAGGGATAATTGACAATGCGCACCGGGTAGTGAATCGGTGTGTGGAAGAATTGCACAAACGAGTCGCCGCGAGCCTGGAGGCGTATCCCGAGTACTTGTACCCCTACTTTGAAAGGCACCTCGAGCAGGTTATTGCTATTGAACGGGAAGGTAAGGTGTCGATTAACGTGAAATACGGTTTATTTGAGCTCCGGGGTAGTGAACGAAATATTACTAGAGCTCGGCAGCAGCTTACTAAGTTGGTGCATACATTAGTTACCCAAAGTGCGGTGGTGCAAACTTCGCAGGACCCGGCTTTTTTGAAAGGTATATGGCTGAAATTTCCATTCGATCAGATTGAAGCGACCCACAAGTGCCGGATAGTGGTAAGAGATGTGGGAATTATCGATATAATAGGTGGCGTGCTGGCTCAAAGGGAAGTGGTGGCGTTTTTGGACGAAATGGCCAACAATACTATGGCAGTTTCGATTCCGCGAGCAATTTTACAGGTTCCACGGTTTTTCCACAACTGTTTTCTGTCTTACAAGACCGAGACAAGCATTACTATGACTGACAAGATCTTGATCCACTCAATGGATAAGAAAAAGGCCGTAGCTATGGCGGAGAAGATGACTCAATGGTTGGAAGTTTTGGAGAAAAACTTGGCCATGTCAAAGGCTGTAAGTGTTCCGGGAGAGTTGGTGCCATTGCTTACAGACGAGTTCCTCAGAGAAGCAAATAGGGTGAGTGGGAAATTTCCCAATAGTGATTTAAACCATCTTCCAAGCGAAACTGGCTGTGTCTTTGAGCTTGATGGCCGTATGCTCAGGCTTTTTGGACCAACCTCTGAAGCTATTAGTTCGTCAGAAGCTCTTTTTTTGACTAGATTGGAGCAACTTGGTAAGACAGTGAAAATTTTTGAATACCCTGAAGTCTTCCACCGTGTCGTCTTGGGCCTTCTTAGACCCAAGGTGGAAACTCCAGGGTATGTGGTTCTATCTTCTCAGGCTTCTTATGACGAAGTTTCCCAGAAATGGAGTGAATTAGTTCGGACCTCCAGACAAATCCCTGTTTCCTCTGAGATTATCTCTCTTGCCCCTGAAATCGAACTGACCTTTGGTGTGGTGTTGGCTCTTGATGGAAACACGGTCCATGTCTTTGGGAAGGATGAATCGGAGATTTCTGCAGCTTGTGAGGATATTTCACAGAGATCTCCCCACCAGTTTACGGAAACTATTGTGGTCCAAGAGGCTATTCGTTCGTTAGTGTCACAAATGAAATTTAGCTTTGAAGGAGTGAAGGTTGAGTTCGACCATCTGATCCATGTTAGGGGAAATGAATACAGTTTGGTGAAGAAAGCGGCATCAGGAGTGGCTGAAAAGATTGCCAATTGCCTTGAATTGAAGCAAACTGTATGTGTTCCCAAGCTTCTCCGTTTGTTTCTAGAGGCGAACCACGGAGAAAGGCAAACCGAGATTACGTCTATCACTTCAACAGCCATTCATTTCAAACTCATAGAGAATGAGCCTTTGACAGAATTGTCTATTTATGGCCTCTGCCCCGCTGATATAGCTAGGGCCGTGTCGATGATTGAAAGCGACCTAGCTCGTGTTTCGCAGTGTACGCGGACGGTGACAGTCCCGCGCTGGATGGAGGACCGTTTCACGGCGACTCTTGGGGGATACGATAGCGTGGTGGAGTTTTCTGGTACCGACAACCTTCTGTTGACATTCGTAAATACCAATGAGGTGGCCTTGGACGCCCTCATGCAAAAGTTGGAGGCTGCCAAGGTGACGTTGGCAAGAAATATCACTGAGATGGAAATTGCCAGGGAGTTAGTGGGGATGTTCCGCGCTACGATAGAGACAGAGGCGTTTCGGAAACTTGTGTCGGAGCATAAATGTGCAGTCCACGTTGCTGATACAGTCCTTGTTACAGGTTTCTCGAAGTCCGACGTGGATGTGGTTGTGTTGGAGGTTTTAATCCAAATCGAAAACCTCAATTCCTCCCATGCTGTGATCGACCTTCCCGAAGCTTTGGCCGAGGCGGTAGTTGGTCGAGGCGGTTCGGCCATTAATAAGATCAGAAAATTCACCAACACCCGTGTGCTCTTGGAGAATGGCAACAGCCTCGTTTTGTACAACCGCAATGCTCAGAAGCTTAAACAGGCCTGTTGGTTGATCAAGGAGCGAGCAAAGCACATCCAGAGCCATGCCGTGCTGGTGGAAGTTGCGGGTGATGTTGTCCCGTATCTAGAGAAAATTGGGAGATTGACCGGTGTAAGCTTTCGGAGAGATGGCAAAGTAGTTCAGGTCTTGCATCCATCCGGCCCTGTGGTGCAAGAAGCCGTAGCGATGATTAATGCCAGAAAATAGGTGTATATAAGTTAATGCGTGTAAATAGAATGGATTTTGCTAGTCGGGTCTGAGACCGTGACGTATGGGTATTAAAGCATGAGAAGCGTTTGAGCAGTGAACCCCAGATTTTTGACCAATAAAAGGATATACGTTTATATTTTAAATAAAGAAACATTTAAATCTAGTTCAAATATTCAAACTACGCTACAGATTATATACGTATGGCCCAGGGGTTACTATACATCTTGCATTTCCAGTCACGTGAGCAACAGGGCTGCTAGTATCATTGATAAGAATCGAGCCGCATCTCACTTCTTGACTTGCTCCGCTCGTCACTCCGATTTTATCGCCACCATTCCCATGCTTAAGCGCTATCTTCTCCGTACCAGCCGTTTACGCCCATTTTCCAGCACTATCATGTCATCCCAGTTTCCGGTTAAGTATTCCGACAGCGAATGGGCCGCAAAGTTGACCGCAGCGCAGTTCGAGGTCTTGCGTTTGAAGGGCACTGAGCGCCCCCACACCGGGAAGTATAACAAAACGACCGATGCAGGTGTGTACAATTGTGCCGGCTGTGAACAGCCGTTGTACAAGTCTTCCACCAAGTTTGATGCCCATTGCGGCTGGCCAGCCTTCTACGAGGCCTTACCTGGCTCCATTGTGACTATTGAAGACAGGTCTGGCGGCATGTTGCGCACCGAGATGGTTTGTTCCAACTGCGGCGGCCATTTAGGGCATATTTTCAAGGGTGAAGGCTTCAAGACCCCTACCGATGAGAGACACTGTGTTAACAGTGTGTCGCTAAAGTTTATTGACGCCAAAGATGCCCCGTCATTGTAGAGAGACAAGAGATGAATGAACGAATTATATGACTGGAAGAATGTAGGGGTGAGAGAATCGTAAGAATTTCTAATACTCGGAATATCAGAATCTGAACTTGTGACGGCATCCACCATTATCGGATTTTCAAGATTCTAAAAAGGCCGAATAAGTAAAATAGTCTAAGGGTATTAATTCGTGGTTACAGACGGGGTATACGGCGGGAGAATTGCTTGTGAAAAGCAGTCATATATTTTGTATTCAGACTACGAAAAGCGGGGAGGAGGGTGAAATCTAACGAATTTAAACTTAAACAGGTTTAACCCAGCTTGCATGACTTTGGAAGCACTCTACGATGAGGTAGTTTGTTGAATTATAGAGGCTCACACTGTTAGTTTACCAGTGATGAATAATTCAAGCAATATTCCCTATTTTACAATAGACTATATCTAGTGAGCTTTACCCTTCAAGAAATATTTATAAACTTATGCTACTATAGGGAAGCACTATACGAGTGTATGATTTTCGAAACCGGGGACATATGTACAGAGCGAGTCGCCTGCATCGAACGAGACGGCGTTATTCACAAATCTACGAAAGCCAATGAGTGCCACAGACGATTAGCAGTGGAAAGATGCCACAAGTATCCTTATTCCAATGAAAAAAAAAAAAACTAGACTGGATAGCAAAGCTACAGCAGTAAAAATTTCCGAGAACTATCGATATCAAGTGATGTATCAGACTACCAGAATCACCGATCTGGCTAGCCCGGTGCAGCATCCTTGGTACGGCAGCAGTATACCCATTAGCAACACCCACGATTAAAGAATTGATATGATCTAATGTGCTGATTACTTTATCGTCTAAAATAAAGTTAGAAACACCACGTTTTAGACCGCAAACAAGGCAACAAACATGTATCACAATTGGTGCTAGTGCTAATCTTTACGTTTGGCAAAAAGGTCGTGCGGGACGCGTACCTACGCGTTTATTTTCGTTCCGTTTCCTACTGCTTTTCTAGAAGTAAACAAGCGCCAAACGTGTTTGCTCCACCCCACACAACTATCTCCCATAAGCTCGATTCCAGGCATTTAACCATCCATGTCCGAACTATTAAATATCGGTTCGCAGTCGAGAAAGACTGGTCTCAGGGCCAAGCCCAACACTCGGCGCGACGAGCACGACATGGAGGACTTGGATGACTTTTTTGCAGACGAGCCATCGGGAAAACCACACCCAAAACAGCTGCAAAACAGATTCCGTCAGCCACCTAAACAAACAAGCATTACCAGCGTCGCGAGAACGCTTGACTTCTCCAAATCTAACCATCTTCTCCCCGTGTCGCAGTCAAGCTCCCACACTGATTTGGCGCTAGTGAGCAAAACCTCTCCACTTCTTTCCCCACTCCCCTCGCGGCGGCAGCTGACACGCGATCCTTCTTCAGATGACAACTACCAAGATTTTGACATGGGCGCTGATAACGAGAGCCAGCCGATGGAAATCGACTCTCCAGAGCCCAGGGCTTCTACGCAACAGGAACGGTCACACAAGCGGCTTTTACAGGACTTGGAGACACTTGGCGACGATTCATCGGAGGATTCGTTGTTTGACGACGAGCGGCTGAGATCTGGTTCGCCGCGGAATCGGCAATCCACATCGCCAGAAGAAGTGTCACAGCCCGTTCGCGGAAGAAATGGGCGGAATCAGCGTTCAGTGGAGCCTTCGCAACCCGTCCGTGGTGGAAGAAGGGCCAAGAGGCCCACCATTGTTGAAAGTGGTGATGAACTTGAGAATGTCGCTGAAACTGAGCAGGAGGAAAGCGATTTGGTCGAGGTGGCCTCAAAAGCAAAGCCGTGGACCCGAAATAACTACACAGGCCATGTTAGACGATCGACACGACGCCGTGTGGAGCCGCTAGCATACTGGCGCAACGAGAAGATTATCTACACCGCAAACCTGAAGAACGGGATCCACGTACAAGAGATCCAGGACGTGATCCACATGCCCAGTAACCTGCAAAAACCGCGTGCAAAGCCAGGGCCGAAAAAGCGCAAGACACCCGTATCTGTGCCCAGGGTGCGTGGCGTACCCGCGATGGAAGGTGCCAGGTGGTACAAGGCGGGTCAATTGGCGGCGGAGGTGTTTGAGGGTTATGGCAGCGACAAAAAGGTCCAGCGGACAATTGCCTGGGCTCCTAATAAGGAACAGTATGTGTCGTCAGTGGGGGACGATAACGATACCAGCGCGGAACGGTTCAAGTTGGCGATTTTGTTTGACGAAAACCGTGACTTTGCGGCGTCCGGTATTCTTACCATCGCCGCGGGCTCATTTAAAGGGCTTAAATGCACGGATGACACGTACATGATCTTCCACGTGGTCCAGGGCGTGGTGGAGGTGGAGATCAGTCAGCAGACGTTTGTGGCTGGTGAGCGGTGTCTGTTCGAGGTGCCCATGGGTAACTTTTACGCCTTGCGAAATGTTGGCTCGGTAGACTTGAAGTTGTTTTTTGTACAGACCAAGTATGTTGTGGCGGAGCCGGCAGATGAGTGGTCTTGATTGAGATAATGATAGCACGAGAAGTTAGGCTCGGCCAAAAGGAACTAGAATGGCGTAATAATTCAATATTAATGAAGGATTTTGTAGATAATTTGAGCACGCTGTGACAGAGCTTTGGCGTTCGGGACCAGGAGACGAAGCGAGCATGATCTGGGTATATCGAGCTTTATTGCTTTTGCGCAATAAAGCGCATCGTTTATCATGGATTCAAGAGACCTGAGGAGCCTTCCTGGAGGAAGACTGCTAGAGAATATTTTAGCAATCAAATTGTATTGACACAGGATGCGCTATGCGGAAAAGAAGTATATAATGTACAGAGAGCTATAGATATGACAAAAGAAGAAAGGCGCAGACAAATGGTACCTGGGCTTCTAGGGGGTGTGGGTGTTTAGAACTTGGTGACCTCAGTGGATTCACAAGAGTAGTAGGCAATCATCTTGACCTTGAACTCAGAGGCGGCGACACCAAAGGTCTTTAACAACAAGGCCTGTCTGACGTCCAAGACCTCACCCTTAGTGCAGACGTGATACTCTTCAGCCAAGGTAACCTTACCGGACTTGATCTTGGTTGGCATCTTCAATTTGTTTCTCAAGGTTTCCTCCATGGAGTGGGACATTGGGACGTCTTCCTCGGTAGGGATCTGGCCACCGCGGGAGTAGACAATACCTTCTGGCACGTTGAAGTCAAGAGGAGCTCTAGACTTGGCTCTGGAGTAATCGGCCTTGACGTAGGCGTGGAAATATTCCTGGACAGTTTCCGGCTTCTCGTCCGTGAACAACAAGCCACAGACACCGGTAGCCAACTTGGAGAACTTGTGCAAGTTATCCTTGTACTCTTCCTGGACAGTATCACCCATGGCCTTTTGAAGAACTCTTCTCTTCCCCAAGATTAACTTGGACCCGACCCAGTCGGATCTAATGTCCTGCAAGACTGGGGTTCTAACGTCGTCCAAGACGAGGATCCACACGTACTTGTGGGAATCCAAGGCGGATCTGATTTCATCAAAGATTCTGGTCTTGTTCTCCTTACCCTTCTTATCGGTCTGGGCTAAGGTCACGAGCTTGGTACGTTTGGAGACAGGCATTATGTATAGTGTGGTTGGGAGCAGATAAGAGAATGAGAAATGAAATTTGTCTTTTGTATGAAAAGCTAGCCTGCAGCGTGAAAAAAAAAAAAATTAGAAAAACTCAGAGGGTGACCCGGCTTGTAGAGTCACGTGCGCGATGAG
The DNA here is from genome assembly GCF_001661335.1 of Babjeviella inositovora NRRL Y-12698. Classification (NCBI taxonomy): domain Eukaryota; kingdom Fungi; phylum Ascomycota; class Pichiomycetes; order Serinales; genus Babjeviella; species Babjeviella inositovora. The sequence continues at coordinate 15,133 of NW_017566848.1, read as the reverse complement.
CTCGACTGCCGCATTTGGCAGCTGGGGGTCGACTTCCGTATTCGGCATCAACCCGCACGCCATCAAAACGGGCCGAGCGCCATCGTAGAGCCACAGATCAGGATGAGTTACTCCCACAGCTTTCTTTTTGTTCTCTCCCTTGGTGAATTTTTGATTCGCAACTAGCATAAAGTGAGTCCCTCACGGAAAAAGAGAAAGATATCCACAATGTCTTCTGGTAAGCCCGATGAGCCACACGAGCTGGCAAATGAGTCCGAGGACGACGGTCTTGCCAGATTGTCGCAGCAGTACCAGCGCAGTCGCTCCGTCAGTGCGTACGATGTTCTTGACACAGAAGTACAACAGGAGGAATCTGATAGCGACGATCCAATGAACGAGCGACTTGAGGGGGGCGAGGAAGGAGATAGCGAGATTTTACAGAGATTGGCCGGGTTTCTCGGCCGTGGCCCGAACGGACCCAGCGGCGAGGGTCTTGCGGCGCTCCTTGGGGCCAACGGCGAGGGTCTTGCAGGGTTCTTTGGTTTCGAGGCACGCGGCGAAGTGCGCGGCAGTGCACTCAACCTGTTGATTGACGGCATTGCGCGCCGCGACGACTCCTATCTCATCCTTGAAACGCTCAACGAGTTGAGCGAGAAGTTGCTCATGATGAACAACTTGGTGGCCGAGCGCACCATCCCCGCGAACCGTTTAACTAAGAATATTGTCGACGTGTTGACCGACCCGCTCCTCATGGAGGAGCTTGAGCTCCAGTTGGTTGCGTGTCGTTGTCTCCAAAACTTGCTTGACTTGAGCACTGACTATGTCCCCGCGGTCGTGGCTAACAGCGGCATTGAAGCGCTCCAGGCGAAGCTCTTGGAGATCAGCTACATCGACCTTGCGGAGCAGGCGTTGCAGACGCTTGAGGTCATCAGCCGTGTCGACGGGCGTGCGGTGATGCGGCGCACCGGCTTGGGCGCATGCTTCCAATACTTGGACTTTTTCACGATCCATGCGCAGCGCCGTGTGTTGACGTTGGCCGCCAACGCAACTGTGCGGGTGGGCGTGCGCGACTACTCCAAGGTACAAGAGGTATTTCCCGCGATCGCGCGCGTCGCCGCAGAATACGAAGATGTTCCCGCGGCTGAGAAGGCCTGGCTCGCGATTTCCAACATTGTGCACGCATACCAAGGCCACCCCGATCACTTAGAGCTGCTCTTTGCCGACCCGCGGTTGTTGGCCAAAATGTGCTCCGTGGTTGCGGCCATGTCACCGAAGAAGAGGAGCGCGCAGATCAGCTACACGGTTTCACTCAAACTTTTGCAGTCGTTGTCACTGTTGGTAGCGTCATCCCCACAGATTGCGTGTCTTGTTTTGCAGCATGGTGACACCGGTAGCATGATCTTCAGTGCCTTGAACGGGTACTCGGAAAACACCCAAGCGGAGAAGATGTTTTCGCTTGACACACTCATGTCTACGCCGAAAGAGCTTGTTCTCGGCTTTCTTAATTTCATCTGTCTTGTGATTCCGTTCAATCAAACGGCACAGGAGCTGAGTCCACTTGTGGGGACGTTTCTTCATAAGCAGTCTGCGGCGTACCTTGAACGCAACGCTGCGCGCCGCGAGTTGTACACGCGCACAGATACCTGGCCGTGCTTCCGAGCGTTTGTAGACGATATCTACGCGCTCTTGATTGACATCTACCCGGCGACCGTGGATTTTAGTACGCGGCGACGTGTTTTGGTGGCATTCATCCGCATCTTTGAGGTGCTCAGTCCTTCAGAGATCACCACCATCTCATCTGATGCCACAATCGTGTCACTTTTGGCGTCCGTGATCATCAAGTCTAAGAGCAGTGTTGTGGAAGAAATTGCGCGGCGCGGCGCGCGCACCGTGAATGACACTTTGTTGTTAACCGGCGCGTTGTACATTACGGAAATTTTGATTGACAAGGTCCCGTCGGTGGTGGAAGTGTTTGAGCGAGATGGGTTGCTCCAGGATGCCGAGGGGTTGCTTTCCTGCTTGGACGCTTTCTCCGAAGACGACGATCCAGATCAAAGTCATTCTGCGGGTGAATATGACGATGAAGATGAAGACATTGAAGATGAAGACATTGAAGATGAAGAACATGAACATGAAGGTGAACATAGTGAGAACCTAGGTGAAGACTCTGAATCTGACTCCTCCCACTCCTCTGAAAGCAACTTCATATACACCCCACCGACGCTGGACGCGGATGTTGCACCCCAGTTCGCCCCCTCGAATGCAAAACAAGCGCTCGGAGTGTTGCATCTGGTGTGTACGGCGTTGGGAAAGACCTACCGTGCGGTCCAACCATCTGCTAGTACGACCAAGCTCGAACATATGCGGTTGCTCCAGGATGTTGTTCGGACGCTTAGCAGCCCAGAACTCGCGCGGATCGGTTGGACCAAGGTCTGGGTTGACCTACGCCAGGCACTTCAAGGCTCCAATAATGTGGGTGTCTCGTCGTATGAGCTCATTTCATCGGGGGTTATTGATGCCATGGCGCGCGCGCTTGGGCCGTCGGGTTCCCGCAACTGTGCGGAATGCTTTAGTGAGGTCTTTGACAGTGAGGCGGGGCCGCTTCTAGTGGGGAAATTGCAGGATGCATTAACCCGCTCGGAGTCATTTGAGGTCATCTCCTCGGATTCTAAGGAGGGTAGTATTGCTTCGTGCTCTATCGCAATGACTAAACAGGTGGCTCTAGAGTTGGCATTTGAGGGCGACGGCGAGGAGATTCCGTCGGTGTTGCGAAATCTTTCGTTGCAGGTCCAGGCGATTGCAACGTTCCAATCCATTGAGCAGTTTCTTCGCGGTAAGATCGACTTCCTCGATAGGTTACAGGATGTGATGGGAGAGATGTCCTCGGATCAGTGGCATCTCCAGTTTGAAATCAACGGGGAGGTTATTCCGGTAGAAACGGCCATCTACGGCGCAATCTATAAGTCGTTGCAAAATGACGGGGAAGCCGTGGATCCGCACCAGATCTGGTCCAAAATGCATCTGGTGACGTTTCGGAAGGTTCTGGGGGTCGCAACCCCGGCCCCTATGGACCGCTCGCTTCTCAACGACGAGGGAGAGTTGGAAGATTCTACCCCTGTGAGCATTCTCCGTCTCCTTGGCTCCATCCGCACGCATTTGCGCGCTCCCGCGGCTCTTTTTGTCAACTGGAAGTTAAGTGCGAAGCTCAAACGCCAATTGGATGAGCCGTTGGTTGTGGCCAGCGGTCTCTTGCCCCATTGGTGCATCCAGATTGCACGTCAGTTCCCGTTCCTCTTTCCGCTCGAGACCCGGCTCTACTTCCTCAAGTCAACTTCGTTCGGTTACTCGCGCATGCTCCAGCTCTGGCAGAGCCGTGCCAGTGAGGACACCGACCCTGCATCCGCAACTAGCCAATTGGGAGCCCAGCATAAGCAAAAGGTGCGCATTAAGCGCGAGCAGATGTTCCCCAGCGCATTGAAGGTTCTCGCTCTCTACGGTGCGCATCCCAGCGTACTCGAGATTGAGTTTTCCGACGAGGTCGGTACCGGTTTGGGGCCTACCTTGGAATTCTACGCAGAGGTATCCAAGGAATTTACCCGGCGCGAGTTGAAGTTGTGGAGATGCGAAGATTTCGATGTCTCAGAGGGATACGTTGGTCCCGGTTTGTTCCCCGCTCCGTTGACAGGCCTGGAGGCCGAGATAAGCGTGAAATTAAAGCAATTTGCGATGTTGGGGAAGTTTATAGCCAAGAGCTTACTTGACGGGCGCATCGTTGATTTCCGTTTCAACCCAGCGTTCTTCAGACTTACACGTACCACTGATCTTGACGCGGTCAAGGAGGTGGACCCTCAGTTGTGGAGATCTCTCCTGCAGTTGAGTGGTGCGAACCTCGAGGACTTGTCGTTGAGCTTTACATTGCCCGGGTATTTTGACTATCCCTTGAGAGAGAATGGCTCGGCGATAGATGTAGGCCCAGCGAACATTGACTGCTACATTGCTGCGGTGGTAGATGCCACTGTGGGTGTGGGGGTGGAGAAACAACTCCGGGCGTTTGTCAAGGGCTTCTCAGAAGTGATTCCGTACGAGTCAATGCACATGTTCACGCCTGAAGAGAAGGTCAATTTGTTCGGAGGCAGTGGCGAGCTCGAAGACTGGTCTTTTGAAGCTATCAGGTCTGCGGTCAAAGCCGCTCACGGCTACACCAGCGACCATCCAACAGTTATTAACTTTGTACTTGTGCTCAGCGAGTTGGATCCTGCGCTGAGACGTAACTTTGTGCAGTTCTTGACAGGGTCACCGATGCTTCCGCTTGGCGGTTTTAAGGCGTTGAAGCCCGAGTTCACCATCGTGCTCAAGCACAACGAGGACGGTCTCGGGCCAGACGATTACTTGCCCAGCGTTATGACCTGTGCCAATTATCTCAAACTCCCCAATTACTCGTCGGTAGGGGTGATGCGTGAGCGCATGTTGGTTGCTATCAATGAGGGCTTGGGCGCTTTCTTGTTGTCGTAACGGGGCTAACGCCAAAGGATAAATGACTGTTAAGACATGAGAGAGACTGGGATATGTTATTAAATTGGTTTAGATATGTTTGAAGAAAAGGCTAGGCCTTTTATTTAGAAACCGGGTTTAGTAAGAATATTTCTCGAGAAATTGCCATAGGAGCTCTGTATGTAAAGCCCAGATTTTTAGATTTTTAGGTTCTAAACCTTGACAGTACTCTAATGTCTCTGGTGTATATACTAGCGAAAATCTTCTCTACATGAAATGCCTGCGTAGCGTAATGGTTAACGCGTTTGACTTCTAATCAAAAGATTGCGAGTTCGACTCTCGCCGTGGGTTCTTTTTTTTCTGAGTTGGCTGCAAACAGTTCCACGGAGCTTTGGCTGTAATTCAGACATATCTCTTGTAATCTTCTTATTCTACCTTTATCGGCCTACACACGGAAAGCATGCTATATACATCTTGATACTCTTCTTATGGCGTTGAACATATCCTTTTTCGTTATCCGATAGAAAAACAAGTTATGATACTACGCAATTGGATTTAAAATTTGATAAATACCACTAATGACCACAGTGAGTAATAGACATAATACTTACATGACCAATATGGCTTTTCCATCCGTACTACCTCATAAAGATTGACAGCCTCAAAAAGGGTAATCTTACAAGAACTATTTTGTTGGGTCATTTCTTTATTCCATTCGAAGTGAGGACAATACCTTTGGGGTTTATAAAGCTTGGGCAAGAAAGTCCGATCAACGGTTGACCAAAACATTGAGATTATATTTATGTCCAAAGTGGAAAGCTGCGTGCTAAAACCATAAAGCTCTGCGTTCTCTCACTCCAAGCACTGCTATAAAAGTCGAAGGAGTTAGGGCAAAAAAAACCAATCACTGAGTATTGGGAATGCTTCCGCTGAAACCCCAAGAGCCTATTTAAGTAGCTGTGTTTCTCATATTGAGTTTATCAGCTTCAAACCTTCCATTATGTGATAGATCCAGTGGGTAGCAGTGTATACCATAAGCTAACTAAGAGAGTGCATTTTATGTAAGATATTTACAATCAGAGGAGTCGAGATCTTACTGAGAACAAGGAACGGCACTTTTAAGCCTCGATGATGATATGTCGTGGAATCGGCTTGAGGAAGATAGGATACCGAAATGTTGTACGACTGATGGTATATAATATCAACTGGCCGGAGGTGAGGAGAAGTCCGCCGACAATAGCTGCGGGACAAGATGGCACCTTTAGTATACATCGCTCCCGAAAAACGGCGCGTGCAAAGTCATTTTTGCACACCACAATTACTATTGCAAAGCGTCGCAAACTACAACTTCATATCCATATTGGCAAAAGACTTTGAAAAACGTGACAATTTAAAGCTTGAAGGTCTCGCCGAAGGCATACCCGACAAGTCAGAGTCTCTTTTAGTGTTTAACACAACACATGATTTTTTCTTTGCCTCAGCTGACAAAGAATCTCCTTTGGAGAAATAGGCGTTTCTTCTCCATTGCTGGCCGTTATTTCAGTCTCTAAATTTGTCTCAGGGTGAGAACCCAAAGATATATATAGTGTGAGAGCTTTATTTACATATGAAACTAAGTTTCCACTTCCAGCTTTATCCCAGTAAGGGCTAGCCAGTGCGCCATAAAGACACACCATGATCATACATTCTCACCCTGGTATATTGCTTCAAAAGCGTAGCGGAAGACCGTCAAGACCGTGGCGTGAGACTGGATTAAGAACTCAGACATCCACGTATATTTCTATGTTCTATTAGCAAGCAAAACCAAGCCGCCAGCTATCCTAGTCTAACTTGTTGTATGGGCGAATATGAATATGGTGAGCGAACTCAAGCAACTTTTGCAATGGTGATGCAAGAATCATAAAAGTACCGAAAAACATTAACGGTATCACCTAGATTCGGACTTCATACAAACGCCGTCATGGAACGAAATTCCAGCCAACCCTGGGAGAAAATCTAAACTATGCATGCAAACATCTAGCGCAGGGATTAACCTGTAGACCAGGGTTTAGGAACGCGGCCCATTGGGGTCTACATGGTAGAGACGTGTACGCCTCGTACAACCGAAATTACCTGACTTTGAAAACGACTCAAAGAGCTCACAGGAATAGCTGTATACACCTCAAGAGGTACAGCCGATCATTTGAGACGCGAATACACGGTGTATCTCGATGGCTAAGGCAGACTCGCATACCTTTTCAACAAAGAGTTAGCTATTGATCTACAAGAGGCCGAAAATGAGAGAGACTGGATTATTCACCCTTACCGCGCCTATACCTGGTGCAGGTATTGACGCTGGAGACATAACATTGCTAGCATTGTTAATACAGGCGCTGCAGTAGATGTGCATAATGCTTCTTTTCATTGCCACACCGGATCCTGGGTGTTGAGAGGGAGCATCCAGCTTTATAGAACGAGGCTGTACTGTTGTTTAATAGGTGCACGTGTGAAAAGGATGCTTGTATTTTCTCAGTCCGGTTCTCGTGTATCTGCTTGCTCTTTGTATTCCCGGGGGGTCGAGACGTTGGGCTAACAGTTCAATCTATCCGGTGGAAGACGCATATCGCCGATCCGTTGGCTCACAACATTGCTGTATCCCTTGCACTAAATAGCCTTATTATTTTCATAAGCCAATAGTTACCATTTGTCAGTTTCACTCCAACCTCCTAGAATTTGAAGACAGATTAACAAGGTAGCCGTCTATTTAGCACTTTCAAGCCGCCAAATCACGTGTCTCGAAGTGTTTTTCTGCAGAAGGACTGCTTATTTATCTCGCTTAGAACTGGCTCTCACTAGACGATCATGCACCTCTACATCTGCACATAAGATCCCATGACGATGCATTACCTGCATAGTTCTACTAGGCCCGTTATCCCTGTATAGCCTATAGTTTAACAGGCATTACAGACCTTGAAAAAATGTATCATATAAAATATGAAGAATCATAAAATCCTTTTAGATTCCTCTAGGCTTTGTGAAAACCGGCACTGTTGATACCTAAATCGGAGATGCATTCTATGAAATCAAAGACCTAGGATCTAACTGCTTGTTTGTAGATCTTACGCGTGAGACATTCAGCCTAACAGGGATTAGTCGATTTCCTGGCTCATAACTAGTCTCCCAATGAACCCTGTTGCTTCATACCCCTACTTACTTTGTGATATTTTGATAGCCGTCTGACGTTAGGCTGCATTTCCACTGGTTCAATCTGGAATTAGAAGAAATGGTAACTTTAAAATCGCTCCCCAAGGTTTTTATCAGGCGCTATATAAGACAAACGATGACCCCAGCCAGTTTTGGCGCTTGTTTCAAATAGCATCAATACCATCATGAGACTCTCTCCGTTGCTTTTGGTCCCCTTCTTGTTCCAGGTGGCCACGGCCGTCATCAACATCACCACTGTTGTCACCAGTATCACCAACACAGTCCCAACTAACCTCTGTAATTCTTATGTTACCTCCGGCGGTCTGGGTCTGCTTGCTTGGCTGGCTACCGCCGATTTCTATGCCCAATCGACTACTGATATCGCCGTCTTAGGAACTGGGGTGAGAACGTACACGTACATTGTGCAATGGTTCTTTTCCTTCGACGATCCATTGGAGGCCACTGGCTTTGACGTCAGTTCATTGACTGCCGCTGTTTCTGCGCTTACCACCGTTAATGTGGTTGTTAACCCTACCCAGGGTGGTTTCATTCTTTCTTACAATGACTCTGTCACCGATCCAATTGTGGCCGGCGTGGATCTTCTTGATGGGCTTAACTGTTTCGATTCCATTATTGGTTACTCCACGGACTTCACGGGTGGTCCAAATCCTACCACCGTTATTTTGGGTTCCTCCGATTTCTGGCTCAACCCGGCTAACGACTTGACTTG
>NW_017566848.1:0-6355 GCF_001661335.1 Babjeviella inositovora NRRL Y-12698 | reverse complement strand
CCTCAAGCTCTTCGAGCTCTTCCTCTTCGTCCTCGAGTTCATCCTCTTCCTCGTCCTCGAGTTCTTCCTCGTCTTCCTCTTCCTCTTCCTCTTCCTCATCTTCGTCTGCTGTTTCAAGCTCTTCCTCTTCCTCATCCGTTGTTTCAAGCACTTCCTCTTCCTCCTCTGCTGCACCAAGCTCTTCCTCATCTTCATCTGTTGTTTCAAGCTCTTCCTCTTCCTCTTCCTCTTCCTCGAGTTCTTCTGCTGCTCCAAGCTCTTCCTCTTCCTCTTCCTCTTCCTCGAGTTCTTCCGCTGCTCCAAGTTCTTCCTCTTCCTCTTCCTCGAGCTCTTCCGCTGCTCCAAGTTCTTCCTCTTCCTCGAGCTCCTCTGTTGCCTCGAGCTCTTCTTCGAGCTCTTCCGCTGTTTCGAGCTCTTCTACTCCAACTTCTGCTGCTCCAAGCTCTTCCGCTCCAACGTCCGCTGCTCCAAGCTCTTCCTTACCAATAAAGTATGTTACGGTAACTGAGTGGGTCAATCTGTGTTAAGAACCCCCAACCTGTCTCTCTTAGCTATACCCGTTGAATTACTTTATTATTGTAAAATACGACTCCTTTAATTCTTGAATCATGGAAACTGTACGTTTAAGACGCCTTGTCTTGTCCTAGTGTAAGCACCTGTAGCTGTTCGCAAAGCCTGTATTTTTGGACTTGCTGCTACATTTTCCGTTTTTCATGTCAACAAAGACCGACAACAAGATGAAACAAATTAAAACTCCTGGTTGGCCATAAAACTTATGACTCAGACTAGATGAAATTATAGGTATGGGGCCTAAACTATGGAGCACTTGTAGGTTTCACAGGATAGAGCGGTGATCATGCCAGACCACAAACATCTGCAGATTAAGCTAGTATCTCGATAGAGCATAAAAATATCTGACAGTATTGTTGAACCTGGGAGAATAAAAGCGTCAATAGTGGGGTGTGACTGCTTCGTGGCTTAAATAGTGGTTCTGAGCAGGTCCATCAAACTAAGCTAATATTTCTGCTATCCAGGATGCGATACCAAGCTTGTAGTGTAAATATTAAGACCGCTATCATGTAGCTTTCAAAGGGCGATCAGTTCTTCAGTAAATCCGATTATATGTGGTTGTTCAACCTGGAAAGATGCAAGTGAAGATAAGAATGAAGCATAAAGCAGGTACACTTACATGAAACTAAAGGGTTTCAACATAAATGCATCGATTTCCATAAACGATTCCTCAATAAGCATCACATCCTATGAACCTCTCTCCTTACGTCAATTCTCCACTCTCGCTACCCATTACATCATGACCAGTGCCCAACCGAAAGGATCTATCCCAAGATTCCAGTTAGCTAACCAAACCACGTCCTCGGATGTATCTGCCTGATTTCTCTTTTCCACTGTTGATAGTTGTCGAATGGATTACCACCGATTAGTCTTATAGAGCTGACTGGGAACTCCAAGTGTCGGGTGGCCTGCTCAGACAAGCTGTTTAGCTCTATATTTAAATACTCCAACTTTGGCGGAAATTTGGTTAGCCCAGCGAGACAGGATAAGCCGTATTTCTCAGATTCATGGAAACTATCTGAAAATTCTCCATGTATGGGAGTACGGTTAAGCAGAAAACCACGCTTTTGGTCCGCCAAGTTCAATCTCTCAAGGGATTCAGGCAACTGTAACTCGTAGATGACGCCAATCGCGTTTCTCTTAGTCCAATTTCTTCAATTTTGGAGGAAGCTTTATGGCATTGATTGACGTAAACTTGTTACCATTAAGTTCCAATTCAAGTAGACTGTCCGAAAAACAGATATTGGCCAAGCTGGATATTTGATTCTTCGGGAGACTTAACTCCTCCAAACGCGGTGGAAACTCAACATTTTCCAATGAAGTAACCTTGATATTAGATGCACACAAGCGGGTTAGCCCCGTAGGGAACAGGATTCTCGACAAGGATCCAATGTTAGTGTTGCATATCGAAAAGCTAGTGAGATATTGCGGAAAGGGAAATATATCACGGAGAGTGGTAATGGCTACACTACTTAGACAAAAATCTCGGAGTTTTAGATTTGGATCATGTGCATTGGAAATTTGGAGCTTTTGAAGAGTATTGTCTGAAAGCTCAAGCTTGGTACAATTTACCGGAAAGTGAAAGTTCACCATTTTTTTAAGTCGATTATACCCAAGGTTTAAAGATTGAATGCTTTCCGATAATATCTTCGAAAACCGTTGAAGTTTATTACCCCTCGAATATAGATGAGTTAAAGCTGGTGGAAGATCAAGTTCCTTGACTGAGACTAGGCTATTGGAACTCAAATCTAAAGAGGTCAAGGTTGGTGGAAGATCAAGCCCGTCGACTGACACCAAGTCGTTATGGCACAAGTTTAAAGATGTTAACGCTGGCGGAAGTTCAAGTCCTTTAACTGAGACCAAACCTTTGCTCTTCAATGATAAGGAGATCAATGTCGGTGGAAGACGGAGTCCTTTAACTGAGACCAAATTATTGTGTTCCAAGTCTAGGGAAGTCAATCCTAGTAGAAGATTGAGCTCGTCAATTGAGGCCAAATTATTGTAACTCAAGATTAAAAAGTTCAATGCTGGTGGGAAGTTTTTTAATCTCTCGACTGAACTCATATTCTTGTAGCTGAGGTCTAAACCCCTCAAATTCGGAGGGAAGACAAGGTTTCGTGGAGAGTAAATGGTAAATAGACACTGACTACCTCTGAGATCAAGTTTTTGGAGGCTCTTGGGGAATTTAATTTGGCATAACCTGGCAGTATCTATATCTTCATCTGTTTCATTTAAACGACCAAGGGGATTACCAAAGAGGTAGAAGGATTCTAAAGAGTCTGGTAATATGTTGATGAAATCTAGCGATGTTAACCGGCCACTCTCAACCAGTAACGAAACTAAATTTAGAGACAACTTGATAATGCAGATATCGGAAGATATGAGTTGAGTTCTATTTAGTTTCAACTCTTTGAGGGAATCTGGAAACGTCTCCACACGAAACTTCTTTAAAGGACACCTAGTGATGGACAACTTCTGCAACCCTAGAGGTAAGTTCCCTTGTTCGAAGTTGTGAATGCCTAGATTCTCAAGTTCCAAATTCTCCAATAGCGGGGTAAATTAAACAGCTCGTTGATCTCCATCATATCATAAATGTCATTCAACCGCAAATATTTCAAATTGGGAAAGTTTAGCTTGTTGAAGGCCTCGACAGAAAAGTCCGAGACACATCCTAACATCAATCTCTGCCAAGTCGAAGGGGGGTCGGTATATGCAGAGATTGATCCCCAGGGGATAACTGAAACAAGTTTTTGGAGATTTGGCGGGAAAACAATCCTTGGAGCAGTAGCATCACGATCATCTTCCTCATACCAATAGTCATGATTGTTTTTGAAGGAAAGCGTGCACAAGTTGGAGGACAAATCTGGAACTTTCAGATCAATGAAACAATACGAAACAGATATTTCTCGGATGCACGCCTGCACCAGGGGCAGCGATGGCAATCAGTCCCAGCTGAATGTCGCATGATCTTTTGGATTCGTGCTGAACTTTAACACCACATCGGCGACAACTGTAGACGCTTTGGTGAACACTTCTTTGTGGAGGAATGTAAAATCAATGAAATCCATCTGTACGTCTATTAAAAACTTTTCAATATGGAGTTGATCGAACGTATCGCCATTTACCAATGCTTCAAACTCAGAAAACTTCATGCTGAGAACCTCATCATCAATTTGGGAGTATCCATCTTCGCATGGCGGTTCGCCAAAGTTCAATGCAACGTTCGAATAGTAGCGTTTCCGTACTACCGAAGTAATACTGGCATTCTCCGATTCCATCACTTCGACGACTGTGGGAAGCGGTAAGTAGGAGAAGATCTCCTCGACAATTTCTAACGAAAGGATGTAGCTGAAAAGGGGAGTTTTGCACGTATTCATGGTTGCAAGAGAGTAACGAAAGAGGTGAAAGTAGCGAATGGGGTACGGGATCGACGTGCTGCTTCTATAACATGGTTCAGTTATTTCAGCCTTTATAGGATTTTGGGAAGGGGAACGTATTCTGTACTTCTCACATGTGGTATTAATCTTAGTACGCTGAGGTGATGATAGAGATATGTCCGGGAGGCGAGATTAGGATGATGTATGCAACGCAGGTAGTGGGGTCTGTCAGGGTTCCTGCCAATCCGTATGAAGGGCTTACTCGCCATGCGTTTCGTACCATTTGAGCGTACCCGGACATACCGAACTATTATGCATTCCTCAGATCACGTGGTGGGTGGCAAAAACCCAGAGTCATCCTATAATGCCAGTAGATGCAACAGTAAGCTACATAGATACATGGAATTTAATATAGATAGGACAGTATCGGTTGAGATACTCTAGATGCAGTGGTCTTGGGGTAGGCTGCAAAGTAAACTGCATAGTAAGTTGCATAATAAGGAGTAGAGGCTATCAGCAGGCACTTATCTCAACAGTCCAACCCAGGGCAAAGAGATGTATCAAAGTGAATGGGTATATAGGCTAACAAGGTCAAAAAAGTGGATGAGCTAAATTAGAATAAGTGGTGTCGTTAAAAGTAATTATAACGATAGATGAAACAGTAATGGTTGGGATATACTAGGCGTAACGTTCACATGGTGGGCGGTATAGCAAGTTACACGGAGAGTCTACATGCAGGTACTTACCTTAAAGGTGGTTAAACAGGATGGAAGTAAGTAGAGTATTCGTAGACATATATACGTATATATGTATATCCAAATATATAAATATATAGATATAAGTAGAGTATTCGTAAACATATATATATCGGAATATCGGAATATCGGAATATATAAATGAAGTATATATAAAAACAAATATCTGTTTACATGCAGAGATATATATATGTAATTAAATGTACAGACATTGATACAATTAAAAATATGGCAAAGTATACATCGTACTTAAATCAGCCAAAACGTACACTTCGATATATCATTTGAAAGGTAAGCATCAGGAGGTTTCATATAGATAAATTTCACAAGCATTGGATGGAATGATGAGATATTCAGTAAGAGTAAGCTGTAGAGAGCTACAATAGGGGTAATTAGTGAGTGGGTATAGAGAGTAACTATAGAGAGTAAGTACAAAGAGTAACATTAGGGAGCAAATACAAAGAGTAGGCACTTAGGGTAACAAGAGAATAACAAGAGGGTGACTAGAGGGTAAGATTAGAGAGTAAGACTCGAGAGTAAGATTAGAGAGTAGCTGAAGAGAGTATATCACTTCAAAGGGGCAGGTATTAAATAAAGTGAGCTGAACAGGGCAGTAGGACGATAGGAACCGGGGTGGAGTGATAAAATGAAAGGGGAGCAGATGAACTGATGGAAAGAAAGGGATAGAGAGGGTATGATGATGGAGCGAAGGAGAGAAGAGAGCAAAAATTGGAAAGGAGAGTAAGAGAGGGTGATAGCTGGAAGGGAGAGGAGGAAATGAGAGAGGGAAACGAGTAGCGAGGGGTGTGGCGATGAATTGATGGAGTGAAGGAGAGGAAATGGAGGATGCGGGTAGAATAAGGAGAGGAGAAGGGTGCTGTAATATAATGGAGGGGGAAGAATTAAGAGTGAAGTAGGGTAATAGAAGAGAAGTGGAAGAAAGGGTAGTGATGGGGGTGTGAGGTAAAGGAGATAAAGGAAATAGAGGGGTATAGAGTGGGATAAGAGAGGGAGGATAGAATAATAGAAAATGAGTGGAATAAATGAGGTGCTGGAGAGAAGATGAGTGGAGGATAAGGGATGAGGGTGGGAGGAGGATATGAGATAAGGATGAGGGTGGGAGGAGGATATGAGATATGGATAAGAGTGGTGATGAGAGTAAGAATATGAGAAGAGTAGAAGGGGAGAGAGGTAGAAGAGGTTAAGAGTAGGATAATAGATAAGGGTAAGAGAAGGAAGTAGTGATAAAGTAAAAGATAAGTGGGGTAAGAGAAGAGTAGAAGAGGAGAGGAGTAGAGTTGAATGAAGAGTAAGAGTCAAACAGGAGTGAGGTAAGAGAAAGAAATAGGAATAGAGTAAAAGGAGAGAGGTATAAGAGTAGAATAATAGAAGAATAAAATGGCGGTAGAGTAGAATAAGGGTAGACATAGGGGGGGAGAATAATAGTAGAGTAGGAGAAAGAGAGGAGTAAGAGAAGAGTATAGTAAGAGTTGAGAGGGAATAAGAGGAGAGAAGTAGAAAAGGAATAGAATATGAATATAAGAGAATAATTGTGAGAGTAGGAGAAGGGTGGAATACAAATAGGGGAAATTTAGAATAAAATAATAGTAGAGTAGGAGTAGAATAAGAGATGAGGTAGGATGAGAGTAGGGG
>NW_017566847.1:604847-607301 GCF_001661335.1 Babjeviella inositovora NRRL Y-12698 | reverse complement strand
CAGGATGCGGGGATTGCTACTGCAGCTTATCCTGTCTGTGAATGGAAGATGCTATACGCCACGTTCGCAAGTGGCTCTGCACTTACTATATTAGTGGCTGGGTCAGTCAAAGCTGGCACCGCTAAAGCCTTATATATACCGCAAATTTCCATGCCTTGTCCCTTCGATCCTTTATACGCACCAAAATCTACGCAGGAGTTAATGGAGATACAGACGAAACGGTGCTGTGAAAAAGCTTATGTTAGGAAATGGTGCCAAGGACATAAGGTTTCTTGCTGATCTGAATGACACGTGCAGACAGATCTCAGCCTCGAGGGAACTTTCCGCACGCCGTGAGAGTTTCGAATCGTTTTCCCCAGTGTCTGATTTCCCTTTCCGGCGTCTCTGGCACAATAACCTTAGACCGACCCCAGGATGCACGCGAATGACCACAATTCCCTAAACGCATGTACGTTCATGCATGTTTTTGAGGAGTTAAGACTTCCATTACACCTAAGCATATGGAAAAAAGATTATACCCTGTAAGCGACCCCAGTTAATAGCTAAAATGAGCTTTATCCATTTTACGAGAGGTTTAGTCGAGCGAAATTGAAAAAATAATACACAATATCGTCCCTGTTCTATTAGTCTTACGAGTGCCGTCTTATAGAGATATAGCTTACATGCTTGCGTACATAACTAGTGTTTACAAAGCTGGTGAATGACAGTGCACAGAATGGTAGGTGGACCCGCGAAAGTTGCCTATTCACCGCAGATCGAAATCCATCCTACTGCAAAATGCGCCTGCATTAAGCCCGCTAAATGCTGATACCACCAAAGCTTCAAAAAGGGTATAAAACTTGCTTCCATTCCCCTCAAAACCAATCTCATGAAATAGAAATGCACTAAAAAAAGAAAACATATTACCTACAAAATGAAATCAGTTTTGGCCAATTTGGGATTAGCCCTTCAACTTTTGGCGTTAACGTCATCCGTCCACGGTCTACTGGGTCCTCAAATCACATTACCCGATGGAGACATCATCACCGGTAACTACGAACCTCTCAACAACCTTGAATCTTATTTGGGTATCCCATTTGCGGCTCCGCCGGTCGGGCCGTTGAGATTCAAACCCCCCCAGCCATACACCGGGAGCTTGAATGGTTTCCAAGCTCTGGCATACGGCCCATCGTGCCCTCAAATGGAGATTGCATCGGGTGCGTCAGGAATTGTCGGTAACTTGCCACAGGATGTTGTGAGCTTGGTAATGCAGACCCCGTTGTTTAACGCGATTATTCCTCAATCCGAAGACTGTTTGACTCTCAATGTGTACAGAAAGAGAGGTCTCTCTTCTACCGCCAAGTTACCAGTGATGTTCTGGATTTTCGGCGGTGGGTTCGAATTTGGTGGCACCAATTACTACTTACCGCAACAGTTGATGGCGCAGGGTGCTCTCCAGGGCCAGGACTTTATCTATGTCTCTGTTAACTATAGAGTCGCCGCCTTTGGGTTCTTGGGAGGAAAGGAGATCAAGGCCGAGGGTAGTGGTAATGCCGGTCTTTTGGATCAGAGACTTGGGTTACAATGGGTTGCTGACAATATTGCTGCGTTCGGTGGTGATCCAAGCAAGGTCACCATCTTCGGTGAATCGGCCGGTTCGATGTCGGTGGCTCACCAAATGATTGGTAATGGCGGTGACAACACCTACAAAGGCAAGCCATTATTCAGGGCCGGTATCATGCAATCTGGGTCTGTTCTTCCAGTTGGGGACATTGACTCGGCATTCCCACAACTGATATTTGATGCTTTTGCCAATGCTGCTGGCTGCGGTACTGCCTCCGACAAGTTGACGTGCTTAAGAGGCGTTCCTTATGCTCAAATTCAAGCAGCGAGTAACTCTGTTCCTGGGATCTTTTCCTATGAGTCCTTGCAATTATCTTATATGCCAAGACCAGACGGTGGTTTTATTCCCTACAATCTGATGCAGATGGTTGCCGATGGCAAGTATGCGAAGGTTCCATACATTATCGGTGACCAAAACGATGAAGGGACTATTTTCGGCCTCACCACCTTGAACGTGACTACTGAAGCTGAGGTGAGATCGTATGTTAGTAATATTTTCCCTGGGATGTCTTCCTCCTTGTTGGATCAGTTCTTGACTTTATACCCACAAGATGTCACTCAAGGCTCTCCGTTTAACACCGGTGTGTTGAATGCGTTGTCGCCTCAGTATAAGAGAGTTGCAGCTTTGTTTGGTGATGTCGGCTTCCAAGCCCCAAGGAGGTTTTTGTTGAACCACACTCCTGACGTTACTAGATACACCTTTGATTCTCAGCAATTATCAGGTCTCCCAATTGTCGGTACGTTCCACGCTAATGACATCATCTGGCAGTATTTCGTCACTGGATCAGGATCCTTGATCTACCGTAACGCGTTTATTGCGTTTGCCAATACCTTGAATCCTAACAGCGGTGG
>NW_017566847.1:603659-604747 GCF_001661335.1 Babjeviella inositovora NRRL Y-12698 | reverse complement strand
AACTACAGACAGGCGGCAATGAGTTTCCTCAACACTAACTACCAAAACATTTTAATGTAAACTCTGTTGATTCCCACCTTTCTGACTGATAATAATTGAGACATTTTTGCTACCTATAGTTATATACCCTACGTTTAGTAGGAGCCTAAGTATATATTTAACGGGCATCACGGTGCTGATACTTTCTATTTTGTCATACATAGGAGTTGTGGTGTATTAGGTAGCCGTTGACACCATTAGCCAAGATAATATCACTTGAGAGGTGATATCTGCCGATGTCGGTAGGGGTTCAACGACACATTTAATATAAACCTAAATTACCTATTGGCACTTACCGTTAAGAGTGTACGCAGCCCGAGCCTGAGGTTCAGCAGACCCACTCCTGGCCCAGATCTACAACGCACGTTTTAATATACCTGAGCCACGAATTTAACCCATGACTATACTCGACGTGTTGATATAAGACAGCTATTAAGGACATAATAACACCCAGACGAGGTGCAACTAGAGTGACTACGTAATATGCAATTTACCGCTTGCATACATGAAAATTTCCTCGGTTCCAGCCAAAGCACACTATCTGGCCTAATGATTGGCCATCCGTGAAACCACATCATAATTAAAGATGCATTCAGATCTACAAGTTGTCTAACAGGGATGAACATACCTAACTTACAACTAGTTTAGACATTACTCCAGTTTCGAGTATCTCTTTGCAAACCCCAAGTACTACACAGAATATCGGATAGTCAAAAGCACCCCTGCGTAAATGACCTAGCTCTATCCTAAACCGGCAAAAACGACAATAGGACCAAGAGTGACCACTTTCCCGTCATACTTGTACGCTTGAAATTCTCAGAACATGTAGTGGGTTTCAACACAGATGTTAACAGCTTACTTAGCGGAATTATCGGACGCAGATAGTTTATTACGACCTACCCTTGATTTTCATTGTGTATACTAATATTAGCTTTCCGTAAACGGAGGTCATGTAACCTCTTGCCAATCACTTCGGCGCAGGATGCGGGGATTGCTACTGCAGCTTATCCTGTCTGTGAATGGAAGATGCTATACGCCACGTTCGCAAG
>NW_017566847.1:599531-601174 GCF_001661335.1 Babjeviella inositovora NRRL Y-12698 | reverse complement strand
AACTACAGACAGGCGGCAATGAGTTTCCTCAACACTAACTACCAAAACATTTTAATGTAAACTCTGTTGATTCCCACCTTTCTGACTGATAATAAATGACACGTTTTTACTGTTTATAGTTATATATCCATCGCTTAGTAACAGCCTGAATATACATGAAGTAGTCATTACAGCACTGATATTGCCCATTTCACCATACAGAAGGGTAGTGTATTAGGTAACCGTTGACACCATTAGCCAAGAGGATATCACTTGAGAGGTGATATCTGCCGATGTCGGTAGGGTTCAACGACACATTTAATATAAACATCTTCTTTCGGTTTCCCGTATCGAGCGCAAGCCAAGCCATATTGAGTCTTATGGAGAGGATTGAAGATGCTTGGTATATTGATTTTGGCTTAGTGTTGGGACCGCAATCACTTCAGATTGTCTATACCCCCTAAAGCATATCTTACTTGAGCCTACCACAACTATGAATCCTTTATCGAAGTTGTGGTGTCGGATAGTCTCAGGTAACCTTCAGGAAAAGCATTGTAGGTGCATTTGGCTAAAGTACCATGAATTAGGAGGTCTTAATGCTTTGCTGATTCAAAGGAGAAAGTATCCTTTAGGGTCTGCAGAACAAGGTAATACGTGATATTTTCTTACCAATAAACCCCGATCTACAACGTGTAGTAAAGGTGCCATTTAACTAGACGGACGTCGGAGTTCAGTGTCCCATTATCTCTGATAACCGGATATCCTGGCATCGTATCCGCCTCAGTATATAGGGCCACCGACTACCCTTCTCTTGTAGATACCTTACATAGAAATTCATTCTCTTTTAGCTAGCTAACAGTATCTACTATTACGTACTAGATATACCACATAAGCCAGTCCTTATTCACTTTATGAGGAGTTCGGTCAAACGAAATTGAGAAATCTATTCACAATATCTTTACCTTTTTCGACAGTTTTACGAGTGTCGTCTTACGGAGATAAGGCTTATATCCTTGCGTGCATAATTATTGTTTACAAAGCCGGCGGATGGCAATGCACAAAATGGTAGGTAGACCCGCGAAAGTCACCTACCCACCGCAGACCGAAATCCATCCCACTGCAAAATGTGATTGCATTAAACCCGCTAAACGCTGATACCACCAAACTGTGATATATCCAGTAGGTAATAGTGGATACTGTTAGCTAGCTAAAAGAGAATGAATTTCTATGTAAGGTATCTACAAGAGAAGGGTAGTCGGTGGCCCTATATACTGAGGCGGATACGATGCCAGGATATCCGGTTATCAGAGATAATGGGACACTGAACTCCGACGTCCGTCTAGTAAAATGGCACCTTTACTGCACAAAGCTTCAAAAAGGGTATAAAACTTGCTTCTATTCCTCTCAAAAATGATCCCATGAAATAGAAAAGTACCAAGAAAAAGAAAGCATATTACCCACGAAATGAAATCAGTTTTGGCCAATTTGGGATTAGCCCTTCAACTTTTGGCGTTAACATCATCCGTCCACGGTCTACTGGGCCCTCAAATTACGTTACCCGATGGAGACATCATCACCGGTAACTACGAACCTCTTAACAACCTTGAATCTTATTTGGGTATCCCATTTGCGGCTCCGCCGGTCGGACCGTTGAGATTCAAACC
>NW_017566847.1:531338-598164 GCF_001661335.1 Babjeviella inositovora NRRL Y-12698 | reverse complement strand
TGGCCACAGTACCAGAACACCAATGCTCTTGCCAACAACATGATGTATATCAATGCCGTGGGTATTTCCACCGGGAAGGATAACTACAGACAGGCAGCAATGAGTTTCCTCAACACTAACTACCAAAACATTTTAATGTAAACTCTGTTGAGTCCCACCTTTCTGACAGATAATAGATGACACGTTTTTACTGTTTATAGTTATATATCCATCGCTTAGTAACAGCCTGAATATACATGAAGCAGGCATCACTGCTCTGATACAGCCCATTTTGTCATACAGAGGAGTTGTGGTGTATTAGGTAGCCGTTGACACCATTAGCTAAAATGGAATATCACTCAAGAGATATCTGCCGACGATGTCTACAGACGGCGCCTTTGCTCATTCCATCGTACCCTAGTACTTTTAATTTCCTCTTAGGCTTCCTGCACACACTGAAAAAGCACAAGAACTACGGCCAGCCATTTTCGCTTTCTCCTCTCTAAACTCTGAACACAATGCTTTTCCGAGGTTGTTTAACAAGACAGACACTAAAACATTTCTCAGGTCGTTCTCTCCAGTTCACACGCAACTCCGTGGATCCGTGTACCCAGCCCAGAGAAGCCCCGCCGTTCACCGCGGGCCAACCGTTGTATGAAACGCGTCCGCATGTGGTTCAGGCGGGTAATATAACCCCCGGGATTTCGGCGCTAGAGTACTATGAGCGCCGCCTCCGGCTAATGGCCAACTTCCCAGCTCGGAGTGTTGCGGTGGTGGCCGGAAACCAGGTAAAGTACGCGTCGGGGAGCGTTTTCTACCAGTTCCAGCAGAACACGGACCTTTTCTACCTCACGGGGTGGAACGAGCCGGACTCTGTGGCACTTTTGGAGAAAATCAATGAGCAGGATGTGGTTTTACACATGCTCGTGCCGCCAAAGGACACGTTTGCGGAGCAGTGGGAGGGATATCGCACCGGAGTGGAGAACGTCCAGGAGTTGTTTAACGCTGACGAATCGGCTTCGATCCACGAATTACCGGCTTACATGCGCCATGTGGTGGAGCGCAACGACTACGTCTACTTCGACCATGTCGGCGAACCCCGCAAGGCGACCCCGGCGAGCGCGTTTCGCGGGATGTTTGGCAATAAGGCGCAGGGGCTCGCGGGTGCCGACACAATGCACCGGATTCTCGCAGAGATGCCGGTGACGAAAACACACCGTGCATTGAAGCCACACATCGAGAACATGCGTGCGGTCAAGTCCGACGCGGAGGTTGCGGTGATGCGTGCTGCGGGGCGCATCTCGGGACGCGCGTACAACCAGGCGTACGCGCAGCGCTTCAAGACGGAGCGTGTTTTGAACTCGTTTTTGCAGCACCGGTTCATTGCCGGTGGCTGTGAAAAGGCTGCGTACATCCCAGTAGTTGCGGGTGGGCCGAACGCGTTGTGCATCCACTACACCATCAACAACGACGTGTTGCGTACGGACGAGATGGTGCTCGTGGACGCAGGTGGCGCTCTCGGCGGCTACTGTGCCGACATCTCGCGCACGTGGCCGAATGCGGGGAAGTTTTCAGAACCGCAGGCCGAGCTCTACCAGGCGGTTCTCAGTGTGCAGAAGCAGTGCATCGCCATGTGTACGACTCGCGAAAATGTCTCGCTCAACCAACTCCACGCCGCGAGCATGCGCTTGATGAGCCGCGAGTTGCTGCGTCTCGCGGGCTTCGAGGACCTCACCGAGCGCTCCACCCAGGAGCTTTACCCGCACAGCATCGGTCATAACTTGGGGCTCGACTTGCACGACATTCCCGGTTTTGGTGGCTCCACCAAGTTGCAAAAGAACCAGGTTATCACCATTGAGCCGGGGGTGTACATCCCCGATGATGACCGCTTTCCCGCACGTTTCCGTGGCATCGGAATCAGGATCGAAGATGATATCGCTGTGGGTGAGGATACGTACACGAATTTGACCGTAGAGGCTGCTAAGGAGATTGTGGATATCGAGAGTATTGCCGAGAACGGTGTGACGACCCCGTACGAAGACGAGGTGGTTGATGCGTTTAGTTAGAAAGGTTTGTATATAAAGGATGGTAGACCGAGAAGATGTAGGTTGAACTGAGGGTTTAAACTGAGGGTTTGAACCGAGAATTTGAAAAATTTGAAGAATTTGAACTTTGACGTTTAGGTAAAGTTTAATGTTCTAACCTAATAACTTATCCCTGCATCCGGGACTTGGCTAAATGTGAACCATCAAACTTGTACGTTAATCGTCACTTTTAACCACTAGATGTTCGTCAATATACGGTGACCCTACATAGATGGAGACCTAACTTGAATCTTGAACGGAAAAACTGCAACTGTACGTATAAACATAGATTTTAGGAGGCTTTATAATCATAGATTTTAGAAGACTGTATTGCACGCAGAAGCTAATATTAACAATGAGTGCGAATAACGGTTCAGAACATACAAACGACGTCATACCCATGCCTTGCAATAAACCAAGACTTTCAAATAACTCACAACCTTCCCATTATTCAACAAAGTTGCGGACAACAAAGTTACTCACCACACTGGATGTCGTGGCAACGTCAAGCGAAAAGAGAAGATGGTCCATGGCCTGGCCATTGTCACTTTCCGCCTCCTCCTCATATAGCACATACGAGTCATCCAATGGATTGTACTTGAACCGCAAGTCAAGAACCACTACCAAGTCAGAAACGGCTTCGCGGACATCCAAGGGCGCCACGCCCAACTTTTTTGCCAAATGCCCCACGTTGACGGACCGCACGGCGGACAAGTACCCCAAGATCTGTTTCTGCAACACAATCGTCTTGATCTGGTCCCAGTTGCTTGACAAGAACAAGTCTGTGTCAACCACGTCTTTAAAGTCGGAGGACCCCATCAAGTCATTCAACCTGGCGTAGCTATTTGTAGTCAAGAGTTCATCAACGAAGCGGCGGAAGACTGGCGGCGTGTGATCCACAAGCTCCTCCAACGCACCCGAAACGGCGCTTCGTTCCTTTGGGTCCACGTCTTCGCTGGTGCCGAAGAATGCATCGGTAAACTCTCGGGTGGAAGATACCAAGTAGAGCGAAAGAAACACAATGATCACCATGGTCGGGACATTAACTAGCTGATTAAAGTTTACACTAAACAACACCAGAAGCAGCTTGGGGTCCAAGACCAACGCTGTAAACTCGCTGACAACTACATCGTAGTTTTTTTCGAGAAAATTCCCGAGCAACGTGTACCACTTTACTCGGTAAAATGCGTCGGTTTCAGCCTCCGAGGCCGTGGCGAGGTTTCGGTGAATGTCGTTTCGCTTCAGGTGCGTGGAAATGAGGTACGGAACGTTTTTCGGTTCAAACATAAGACACAACCAGTGGGCCTCGATATGTCTGTGTGTCGACATGTCCGCATGCGGCAAATGCCCCGCGCTTACGAGCGTGTTCGACGCTTGCAGTGTTTCGTGCGCGATGGCTTGCATTACTGCCAACTTCTCAATGGTTGCCCTGATCGCTGCCTCCTCAGCGTCTTCGGCTGCGCTGTCAGGGGCGCCCAATGGCGCCTTTTCCACGTAGACTTCGATTTCCAGCAACAAGCGCAACGATTCAACGTCGAAGGAGCGATACAAATCTCGGAGAAGTGTCTCTGAGAGCACTTGGGGGCTCGATTGCGTCACGTATTCAACCAAGTCCTTAGCAAAAGGCGCCACCGAGCTGTATTCTTGCATCATATGTAGCGCCGTCGTCGCCGCCTGGACCCGTGTGTTGTGTGACTGGGACCTGAGGAAGATATGGTGCAATCGTTCGATCACAAAAGGCCCGGAAAAGGCATCGAGGTAGGTGTCGAGATTGAAAGTCATAGTACGGAAGGGAAGAGAGGCGCGAAGGCTGAGAGAAGGTAAGGTTGTACTTGTGGAGTAGTGTGGGGGGTAAATGGGTATGGACACGAAAATGTGTCGACTATGGGCAGTTGTAAAATTGGCGTCAAACTCGCATATTTTGGCATACCTTTCGGGAGCTCAAAAAAGGCATCGCCTTAAAAAGTCAAGCCAATCTAGGTAGATGATGCTTGTGGGATAACATGGCTGAAGGTTAAAATTAAATGTTTCAAAGGAAAGCTGATTGTGCGTGTTTGGACCTTGGGTAGATGCAACAAAGTATTTTGTTAGCAGACACTACACCCAACCGTAAAACCTATACATAATTACAAGCCAGACTAGAAGGAGCTACAACGGACCTCGAGTTTAAACGGAGTCAAAATTGAAAATAGAAACCACCGTTCAGCAATCTTCTTGATCCCAAACTTTTTTCCCTTAAATCTCTCTAGCCATTCATTTCCCTCGCGTCGAATTCCGCTCTTCTTCCATTAATGCTCTTTAAGCCAAGTTATTTTATCGCTGCTAATACAGCACGTTGCTCGCCTCATAACAATTGAACGTTTTGGGACACTCTTGATCACATTTCCCACGTCTTACGCACTATGTACAACATCTATTATTCAGGTGCTCTTTGCGTCGTATCTCGCCGCTTACTCCTGAGAATCCTCCTCCAACGCCTTATCCACATCCAACTTGAAATTCTCACCATCCTCGACAATAATTCCCTGTTCTCTCAATCTGTCAAACATGTCCTGTGGAACCCAGCCCTTGGTGGCCGCAAACGGAGTGCCAACAATCTCCTCCTGGAATGCCTGTAACGCGGCAGCATGAGCCTCAACCTCCTCCGAAGAAAACTTGACTGGGAACTCATCGCTGTTTACCAACTTGTTCTGCGCGTACATGTCCCAGATCTGCTCCAACTGGATCATCGCGGCCTCCACGTACAAGTACTCTTGGTCACCCTTTCTATCGACCGCCTGGACGTATGGCGACCTCAATAACTTGACCGGCGGCGCGACCGAGCTGATCAAGTGTTTGGCACGCTCATTCAAACCGGCCTCCCACAAGTGTTGGTTTCTGGTGCGGTGGTACATGAAGTCGTACTGCTGCTGTTCGGCCTCGTCCAACTGGGCGTAGTTTTCGACGTCAGCCTCCAAGTCGTAGATCTTTGGACCCTCGTAGATGATAAACTGTGGATTGTTCTGCAAGATGAATGGCTTGATGGAGACATTTTCAAAATCGACAAAGTACGGGGTAGTGGTCTCGCCGGTAGGCTTCATAATCACGTTCATTGGGTCGAGGTCTGGGTGGGAAAAGCGCGGCTTGAACAAGTCCTGGACGTTTGGAATAGCCGGCGAAGCAGTGTTGAACAACTGCGGTGCCATGGCCCCGAGCTTGGTGTAGGTATCGACCATTCTGGCCAATCTTTCGGTGTCCTCGACCTTGTTGGCAGAATCGGCGTTGGAGAGCCCGATTCTGGTTCTCAAGGACTCCAACTCAAGATCAGAAACCGACTTGACGAGCTCTAACGGCTTACTCTTGTCCCATGGGCCGAGCAAGCCCTCCAACTGCGAACTCGTCATGTGGCCCCGGTCTTTCGAGTAGGCTCTTTCGACGGTAGGCCCGACCTTCCATCTGTCGGCCAAGGCCGTGTCGGTTTCGCCTTCGTAGGCAGCATCCTTCTGCAAGTCAACACTGACATCATCCTTAAAATACAAGGAACCGAACTTGGAGAAGTCTACGGACAAAAGCTTGGCCTGGAACTCAGACAACGGATCGACCACCTTCTTCAAGATCTCCTTGCCCTCGCCGGCATCCGCATCGCTCACTAATGGCGCCCATTGTTTCATCAACAAGTCACCTGGAAGGTATTCCATCAAGATGTACGGGGTCTGCAATGGGTTGGAGGCATCGGCACCGTAGGAGAACACCTTTGGCACGTTGAGCCCGAGCTTGAGGTCGAGAAAGTCCAAGGTGGCAACCTCAGACTTGATCTTCATGGCGGTAGCAAAGTCTGTGTCCAATGGGTACGGGATTCTCAACACAAAGTCACGCCCGTTGCTGGCAGTGACCTTGTAGATGCGGTGGTGTTTGCCCTCGTGGACCGAGGCCATAGACTGGACCTGCATCCCGGCATCGGACTTGGTGCCAATCAAGGCTTCGGTTAAGTTGTGGGTCAAGGTGACGGAGTTGTCAAGGTTCTTCAATGGCGGGAGCACCTTGGCGCCAGTAGTGGCGGCGCTGTAGAGGCCGTTGACGACAGCAGTGGTGCCCTCAATGGAGAAACGGGTTACACGCTTCTGCTTCTGCGCTTTGTCGTCCTGCAACCACGAGCCCCATGTGTAGCGGAAGAAGGCGTCGCGCTGGGGGTCGTTCTCCTCGGTCAAGCGCGTGAAGTGTTCCTTTGGCTTTGACGGAATGGATGATTGGAGTCTAAGCCCGAAGGTCTTGAAGGTGAGGGACCGCGCGGTTGCCACAGTCTTGGCAGATAATCTAGCAGCTCTCAACATGGGAAAATTATTTGGTTGGGTAGGGCGAGGAGGTATGAGGAGAAGTTTGGATTCGTTTTGATATGCAGTGACGAAAATTTCGTTACCCGGATATCCGAAACGGAGAGGCTGAGATCGTGATTAAAGATTGAGCCGAGAACTTGAATTAACTCCCACCTAGATCTACAGCTGGTATCGGAAAGATAGTGGAATTTAAAGTTAATCGTATAATTCCAACTTTTACCAATATATACCGAGGAGGTGCATCGAAGTAATGTTTTGGATGCCATGCTAGATTTTAAGGCAATAGTTGGGTGCATCCTTAGGACAGACCATAACTGCCGGGTACTGGGGTGGAGTAAGCAGGATTTTGATGTCCGCCGTACCAATGATACCTCTAAAGAGTTTCAATTTAGCGAACTCTTCCTCCGAAAAAAGAGCTTTAAGAGTCCCCAAGGCATTGTGAACAAGCTTATTGTTGGGGGGGGGGGGGGGGGATCAATAAAATCCTTCAGGGAAATATAATACTAATATTCCGTTGGGAGCGTTCCAGTAAACATATAATACGAGTGATAACAATATTCGGGTGGATTTCAAGAGGTCAAGAAACAGTATGTTTGGATAGACACCTTCAAAGTATTTAGATAACCTGGGCATATTCAAGGGTCTAGATGGCCCAGGGGAAGCTCCCTCACGCGGCATATCTCTACACCTATGCATTTCTTCATAACTCATTAAACATCAGAATAACAAAAATGGCAAAGGAACCGCACAAACCACCACATACGAAACCTTTCCAGTGATACAGCCACAACTTCCGGTCGGTGAAAAGGGATCCACACCGTGCGTACCACAAATTTCCTACGTATTGACATTACTTCTCTTGCTCTGTAACAAATCCCTGTCACGATTTAACGCGGCTCCCGGCTTTTCATCGCTCCAGCTGAAACCATCCGGACCAAATCTCTGGGATTGACTTGACAGTTCCGAATCAAGGTCGTCAAACGTCAACGACTTTATAGACTTTACCGAGTCAGAGAAATCGTCAATGTATAAGTTTGATCTAGAGAGCGCCAACCGATGGTTCGGAACAGTGCCAGTGACATTGGTGGCGTTGGTCGTGTATGTTTGGTTGGGGTTGAACAGAAGGTTGCTGACAGAGGAAGCGAGCGACGAGGCAAGATACGGGGGTGGGACAAAGTGACCCTGGACCCGGCCACCCTCGATCCCATCCTTATTTGCCACCATCGATATGCTAGAGGTGACCGAACCTCTGCTAGAGGGGCGAGAAGGGATGTTACTGAGTTTAGACGCGATCGGGTCAGAGGCCGAGAAACTCTCGATTAAGGGAGACGGCAGAACCAAGTGTAAATGGGTCTCCCCATACGCCGGTTCTTCTGTGACCGACGGCGTGGCGGTGGAGATTCCCTGCTGATACTCTGTATCAGAAGAGGCGATGGAAGCATTGGTGGAGCTGATGAGGTTGGGTTCAGCCAAGTCCAGGTGCAACCGCGTGAACTGCTTGGAGGACTGGAGGAGGTTGTATGCGGTTAACTTGTCTGGTTTGTGGGACAACTCATCCAACGTTGTCCCTTTGGTTTCGTCGGCACCTGGAAGGTTTGCAAGCTCTAACGGCATGGTAAATGGCATACGGATCCGAAGTTAGGGTTGAAAATACTGCACCAGATCGCGAGGAATAAAGGAAGAGAGATATCTGTAATTGGCGACGGAGATGGCTGATTATACCACCCGTTAAATTTCACGAAATTGGACGCCTTTAGTTCTGTGGTCCGTGAAAAAGCACTAGGCGCATGAGGTGATGAACTGGAGTATTGCGCGAGAGTAGCAACAATTCTAATGCATAAAAACGTCCTAGTCAGCCTCCAACATACATGGGGATGACGTATGCATGTGGACTAAGGGGCCTATGTTAAGGATCGATCTCTGGCTTGACTGCCGCATGGGGAGCCTTACCCGATTTGGTAGGTGTACAGTATTTCGCATATGCCAGACTTGTGCGATGCTACTTTTCGAATGTTGCACTGTACATGACACTGTCAAAACAGGTCAGCAAAAGTCACCAAAATGATTCGATGCCACCTTCTCCCATGCCTCTATTTATTTCAGTACCCGTTTCAATTCTCCCTTCTTCTTGTACATTTCATTCTCCGTATACACCGTAATGACAAGCAGCTCAAAACTTGACCCAATTCCCGAACCCAAGACCCTCACAAAAGCCGAGTCGATGAAGCTTGTGCACCACTTATTGGTGATGTCGCTTGGGTGTATTGCCTATCTCCGTGACTTTTTTGCCGAAGATAATTTCGTCGTTCGCCGGCTCATCCCTGAAAGGCTCCTTGAACACGAGACAAACCTCTACACCAGTAGCAAGTCCGGGTTGAAAGTGACGACGTTAGTGAAAGGAATTTCCAAGGAGGCGGACAAGTTCTTGGACTGGCTCGACCACGGGGTACTTTGTTGTTTGAAGAGTGGCTTTTTGAAGGGCCTCAGCTTGGGGATCTTCACCGACCCCCAGCGTCCTGAAAAGCTTGTCGAGTGCTACGTGTTTTCTTTCGCCTACGACGAGAACGGATATGCTGGAATTAGGGTTGGGTCTGACGCAGAAGACAGGGTGGCACCTGTATCCACGGTTCTAGAAGCGCGAGATACTTTCCAGCAGTTGATGCGCCGTTTTATTATCTTGACCCAGTCGCTTGACCTGTTGCCTTCCAAGAAATACCTCTCCATGAGATTGATCTACAGCGATTCATGTCCTTCTGATTTCCAACCCCATCTTTTTAGAGACTGTACTTTCGATACACCAGCCACGGTAACGCTTCCAGAGTCAGTGCTACAGAGACAGCGAGATGCTCAGACGGACCCATCGTGTGTGGCCCAAGGCGTTGGGAGTCTCAGCACCCCGCACCATTCTGTCAGCGTAAGCGTGTTATCTCTTCCAAAGCTTCATAGCCACCAGGGAAATTTCGAGACTTTCCGTGAAATCAATCCTTTTGAGTATACGACCAACGAGAGCCCAAGGGTGGCAAACTCTTCAACGACCCCCGAGGCGGTGGCTGACTCCAAGTCCGGGACTTTTCGCAGCCTAAAGTCTCAAACTTCCGCCAACCAGGTTTCCCAGGTTTCGAGGGAGTTGAGAACCCACTTAGGCACGCGAATGGTTCGTGGAAAGCTATCACTATCCAGCACGAGAGAGTCTCAGATGGAAACTCAGATTAGGGAGACCCAGACGCAGGTGAAACAGAGTCTTGAAGTGGACTGCGAGTGCCGCAGCAAAGAGATCAACGAAGGGTTCTCGCGTCTTATTTGTTGTTCGTCGTGCCAAAAACACGTCCACCTTGTGTGCTACAACATCCAGCGAAATATGAGGTACGACAAAATTTGCTCTTTGGAGAGAACGTTTGTTTGTTATCTGTGTCTTGCCCGAAACCAGTACCATCACCCACAGTTCCCCGAACATGTTTTCACCGTGTTAAATCTAAGAAAGACATTGGCTATTTTTGGAAGCACGCTTCTTTTGCCAAAGTCAATGTCAGAGTTCAGCAGCACGCTTGCACTCACGCCTGAGGACGATTTTGATGAATCTCGAATCAGCAGGTTTGAAATAAGCATTCTCAACATGTTGCTTCACCTTGAAATGCTTATTTTGGGGAACGAGATACCCCCCGAACAGCAGATGAGATCCACCTACTTTCAGCTCGATAAGGGCGCTTTAATGTTTTGGTCTGGCCACTCAAAAACGGTTGTCTATGGAAAGAACGAGTCATTTCCAATGGTGTATAAAACATATTTATACAAACAGCGTGAACTAAGGAAACAGATTCTCAGTGATACTTTGATCTTCCACCCAGATGCTTCCTTTTTTGAAATGTGGGGGGTGTTGAGCCTGGACGAGTCGACGGACACTAGCTCGATCCCAGTCAGGCCTATCGCTAAGAACGTACACCAGGAACACTATAGTGATGCGTTTGAACACTTGACCCAGAATGCGCTCCCTCTCCCCACGATGGATGGGACTTCGTTTCACGATACATACTTAACTGACCAGGAAACTGATACTCCGGTAAGCGACCCCATCGAGTGTTCGATGATGTCTGCTAATGGAACCACAGCGACTGAGATATCCTACGAGTTTCAAAGAGGCACCCAGCCTATTGTGTCTAGGAACAAGCACGGCCGAGAAAACGGCCCCGTAATCATTGTGGTTTCTGACGACAGTGACGAAGAGGGTTATGGATATTCGGAGGACATCCGCAGACAAACAAGGGCCATGAAGAAGGCAAGAAATTCGCAACTTTACTGATCGGTAAGATGCTTTACCGGAGAAGCTCGAGGTATCTCGCCGACCGAGGCTACACGGTGAGTGGAGTGTCCAATGATAGACTTAGATAGCTATAAACACAGTTTGAAAATACACCCCAAAATAGGAGTAACTGAAAATAATAAGCTTAGTCCACGGCATTCCAGAAGCCTAAAACTTGGCCTTGATGCTCTTTGGCTCGTACTCTGCAATACACTCGATCTCCACCTTGATGGAGGGATTTGGGAAAGCAACACTAAATTCAGGTTAGTAAACGGTAAGACAGCTCATCTGAGGATACTTACACAATACAAGATCTGGCCGGGGCGCCTGGGAAGTACTTGGTGTAGACCTTGTTCACGGCCGGACCGTAGGATGGGTGGCCGACAAACAACAAGACCTTGAGGATCTTGCTGGCAGAGGAGCCGGAAACTTCGAGCACCTTCAAGAGATTTTGGAAGGCAAGCTCGGCCTGGGAGGTGATATCCTCGGGAATCTTGTCGGTCGCGGGATCGGCGCCGATCGCACCAGAGGTGAAGATTAAATTGGAACCGTTGGTGGTCAACACCGCCGGGCTGAGCACGGACAATGGCATGGATTGGATCGCTTCCCAAGTAAGATTCTTGACCATTGTGAAGATACGGGGTTGTGGAGTGAGGGTGCTGGATGGTTGAAAGCCAAATTGCCTTTTCAGCCCCCTTGTATATGCGGGGAGGGTAAGAAAAAGAAAAGCTGAAGCGAGCCCTGACATTGCTCTCATCCACAGTGAGAGGTTTTCCGGCTAGATTCTCTGACTTGCCGATTACAAAAAAACAAGAATTCTAGTGAATTACTATCCGTTTAAGCTATACTGTTTGAGGGTTTTGTACACCAAAGACTTTATTATTCAGCTGCGTCCTATAAAGCCTACGTGCGACCAAAAAATGTCCCGCTTACAACCCATGCTACAGTGATCCTTATAAACGTGCATTGGACTTTGGATGCATCGTGCGCTCAAAGGACAAGTCCCTGGTGATTACAACTTCGCCTTGACGGCCTTCGGATCGTACTCGGCGATGCACTCCAACTCAACCTTCACGGCTGGGTTTGGGAAAGCAACACTAAAGTCAGGTTAGTAAACGGTAAGACAGCTTATCTGAGGATACTTACACGATACAAGATCTACCCGGGGAGCCTGGGAAATACTTGGCGTAGACTTCATTAACAGCCCCGGCATAGCCCGGGTGGCTAACGAACAACAAGACCTTGAGGATCTTGCTGGCAGAGGAGCCGGAAACTTCAAGCACCTTCAAGAGATTTTGGCAGGCAAGCTCGGTCTGTTTGGTGACATCGTCTGGAATCTCACCCGCTGCGTCAGTCCCAAGCGCGCCGGACGTGAAGACCAAGTTGGAGCCGTTGGTGGTCAAGACGGCTGGGCTCAATAAGGCATTGCCCTTGGATTGGATAGCTTCCCAAGTAGTGTTCTGGACCATTTCGGGTGTGCAGAAATGGAGTGGTATAGTGTTAAGAAAAGCCTTTCACGGAGGAAACGTAAATCAGAGGTTGGCCTGCGGATTTCGCCTGTCGTACACCGCGCTTAAAAATGCGGAGGCATGAAAAAAAGAAACCCGGCCGGTGCTCCGAAATTACCATATGTACATTGGAGATATAAAGTGCCATCTCCACGTAGAGAGGGTGACAAACATGTGTAGAGGCTTCAATAGCGGTAAAGTTTGATATAACCTGGGTTTAGGCTATCAGTACCTTGCAAACCAGTTGGATATTTTTTTAGTCTACTCAAAGAACGGTAAATGAAGTCTGTCCTCTGTCTAGATCTGTATTTCCCAATAATTCTAGGCGTTTGCATCAGAGTTTGTCATTTTACAAGACTCGAATAATAGAGTATCTATGAGGAGTATGAGAATCTATATTAGTTATGGTTATATGCTATTGGGTTCTATATGAGTCAAGCGACTTGACCAAGGCGCTGGCATGGGGTTTGGGAGCCACGATGTGTGGCGGGAGGCCCTTTTCCACAAGATAGTCCTCAGTGGTGGGTCCAATGGAGGCGAGTCTCACGTTTGTTGGCAAGGCGATGTTGGTCAAATACTCCACGATGTACTCTGTACCCTGAGGGCTGAAGAAGATGATCCAGTGCGTGGTTTCTCCTTCGGTGATATGTTCCGAGTAGGCCGCCTGGAAGTTCCTCACAATGTCGGCTCGGGGAATGGTCTTGTAGATGACGCGTTCCAAAACATTGAATCCGCTGGCAGCCAACTTTCGCGGGATAATGTCCTTTCTGATCTCCCCCGTGAAGAAGACAATCTTCCCCGCTCCGCCTCGGTAGATTTCATGGTCTATGATGATGTCAGACAAGACAGAGCCGTTTCCCGCATCGATCCCGCCTAACACACGGCTAAACCCAGCAGCTTTTAAGATGCTAGACGTCGCAGGGCCCACTGTGAACGCTGGTTTGTCGAGGATCGTGGTCTTGGCAGCGGTATTCGGTATGAGGTCCATGCATTCGTTCAAGCACTCAACCGCCCTCTGTGAAGTAATTATGAAGGAAGCAGCCAGGGCGAACACATCGCTGAGAAGGAACTCCACGATCAGACGCTTTTCCAAGTGGATGTGCTCCAACAACGGGATGAAGTGCGGCGTGTAGCCAGCCTCGAGGAACTGGGCCTCGTAGGGGTCACTCGGCGTGGTTTTGTTCTTAAGAAGGAGGACATTAGAGGGCATGATGACTAATACAGGAGATTTGAGCGGTGGAAATAAGGGGTAAGTCCAAGAATTTAAGCACTCCGGGACCGAGGTGCGACATGCCACGAAAAGTCACGAGGAAAAGCTTGCATGCCAGGCAGGGTCGATCTGAAATTCCACCCATCTGATAGCTTCGGATTTTACACGGTTTACGCCCGGCACATCCAGATGGTGGATTTTACCAATCATATATTTCACTCAGATGTCTGATTGGTTTAGACCGTTACGTCTAGCCACTTATCCAAGTATTATTTTAGTAGCCCCGCAGCAAAGCCCGAGGGCTAGGATTAAGCCGGTAGATAGTGGCTACCGGCTCGTCTAGAACCCCAGGCCTTTTCTTCGGCTCCCAGCGGTTGCTTTACTAACTATACCGCAGTTGCCGGTTACTTGCCTTGATTAAAAGAGATCGCGCACCCGGTAGCTTCCCATCTCAGTCCCTAGCCCTTTATTTTCTACGCCAGGTTAATTACAAGACTTTTACAGAAATATATATATGAAGAAAAAAATCACGGTGGCCCACAATCTGATAATAACACAACTCATAGAAAACGACAGAATCTACTTCGGGCCTAGATACCCTAAAACTCCTTTAGGCCAAGGCAGTTAATCCTCATCTGACACAACAGTCGTTTCAGCCAACAAAATCAACTTCTCGATCGACGCAAGATGCTTACCAAACGACGACTTTGATATCTGCTTCAAGTACAACTTAATCTTGGCGATCAACAACTTTTTCTTGTCGCCACGGGTGACCTCGACCAATTTCTGCACCACATAATTCGCAAACTGGTCCTTCATCATCAACGCCAAGGCGGAGTTTGGCTCGATGATGTCGGTGTTGGTGATATCATTGTTGTTGCGCAATACCTCGACGAGAATAGCGCTCCGCTGCTGGGCGTCGCCGTAGACAATGCACTTTTCCACGACATTCGACGCAAATTTGTGCTTTGACAAGTTGACAACCGCGCTGTTGACCACCAGGAAGATCTCCTGGCGGCGCTGCTCATCGCCCTTCTCCAAGATGTGCTGAATCACGTAGTTCCCGTACTGGTCCTGGATCAAGTAAAAGGTGAACTTGTGCAACTCCGCAAGGATCGCCTCCTGGTCCTCAGGCCCGGAGAACTCCAACAAGCGCTGGATCACGCGGCACCCATACGGATGGGTGGAGAGGTGGTAGATTTGTCCCTTGACGGACGCGAGGATGAAGCTCACCTTGTGGAACGGCCTCACGGCCTCGATCGACTTCTGGATCACGTGGTTCCCGTTCTGGTCCTTGATGAGCTGGATCACGCGGTCCTTGAACTCCTCCATGATGCGGTACTGGTTGTTCGCATCCACAAACTCAATCGCCTTCTGCACCACACGGCACCCGTACATCTGCAACGAGAGCGCGATAAAGTTGCCCCACATGATGCTCAACAAGACAGACTTCTGGAGGTCGTCGCCGAATTCAAAGTACTTCTGGATGACATAATTGCCAAACACATCCGTCATAAGCTCATACGCAATCTCGCGGATCTCGTTGAAAATAACCTCCTTGTCCTCGGCAGAGGTGCTCGCGGCGCTCAAGAGCTGCTGGATAAAGCGCGACCCGTGCTGGTCCTTGGAGAACTCGATTCCGTGGCCATAGATATCCTTGAGCGAAAACTTGTCCAACGGGCTGTCACAGTTGCGGATCTCCTCGAGGAGCGGCGACCTGTAGATGTTACTAGGCCCGGCCTTTTCCTTCTCCTTCTCCTGGCGGCGGCGCCCTCGCTTGCCAGTGCTAGGCGCAACAAACTCTTCCTTCTTTGGCGGCGAGGCTGGAGGCTGCGGCCCGCCGTACATGAACTGCGGTTGGAACATCCCGTACTGGCTGAAGGAGGGGAACATAAATGGCGATGAGTTTTGCATGTTACGGTTCAACAAGTTGTTCAAGTATCCACCTGGGCGGCCCGTGTCTGGAGAGACGGAAACCGGGGTGGGAGCTGGAACTGGCTCTGGTGCTGGCGGAGAACTTTCGCCTTTGAAAGCGCCTGGCACAAACAGCTGTGGGTCGCCTCCTGACATGAACGGCTGGGGGTCGCCTCCTGGCATGAACGGCTGGGGGTCTGGCCCGAACAGCTGGTTCATAAACGGATATGGCGGATACATCTGGGGGAATACCTGCTGCGGCTCGAAGGACGGGAAGAAGGATGTAGCGTTGGCTGGGTTCCATATGTTTTTGGCCTCCTCCTGGCTGTTCATGTCCATCGACACCGAATTGTGCTCGGAGTAGCTATCGATCTTTTCGCTGATCGACTGATGTCTAACACCGGTGTAGTTCATGTTCAACGAGTCGGACACCGGCGAGTGCATCTCTGGGAGCTCGCCCGAGGCGTTGAGGTAGATGGAGGACGAGTTAGGCGACGCAAGGAACTGCTTGTTGTCGCTGTCACGTATCGGCTTGGCGCGGCCGCCGGAACCGATCGAGAGGGTGCCCATGCTGTTGAGTAACTCGACCTCCTTGGTGGCTTCGCTGACGTTTGCGAAGCGCTCCAAGAAGCTACTCTTGGCACCCACCTTGGTTCCAGCACTGCCAATGGACCCGGGAGCCACCGGCATGTGGTGGTTGGGCACGCCCGCAGAGATGGACGCGGTGGCAAAGCCCAGAAACCCATTGTTCGGCGGGTTGTAGGCCGTGCCCAACGGCGCGGAGATCGCAGATAACGTACCACGCTTCACCCCGAACGGGCTGCGGGTGAAAATGTCATCTTCATCGTTCTGCGAGTAGCTGGAGAAGCGTCTGCCCTCGAGCTTACCCGAGGGGACGACCATGCTCACAGACGAATCAGCGCCAAAGACCGAGCGAAACTTTGGCGATGGCGGAGGGTTGGACCAAATGGAAGAGATTTCTTCAGGCATGAGTCAAACAAGGTGATCAGAGACAAAGGTTGGGTGGTAGGCAATGGGTACGTGGACGGCACAAATGTGGCAAGATAGACGTTGTGGATGACCAGGCTGAATTAGTTGCAACAGTTGTCAAAGGATTTGTCGAGGGATCGTCAAAGAGGCTGTCGATGGACTAACAAAGGGGTTGGTGGCGGCTGGTCGGTAGTCTCAAGTATATACAAGGAGAGACGAGGATATGTACAAAGGCACCAGCGTTCTTAGAGGTTGTGATATGTACAAGGTAGGTCTGGTAGGACTGAGAAGACAAACGGGACAAAGACGTAACGGATTCTGTTCAAATGGAGTCGGTTTGTAATCTAAAATATCCCCGGTGGCTAAAAAGCGCAAAACAGAACGAAACCCAGAGCGAGTCGCACGAAACACATAGTGCAGGAAAAATTTAGGTTTTGACGAAGGCGGCCTGTGGCCGTTACGTAAGCATGATGGAGATTGGACCTCCCGTGTCAGCCCGGAGGCTGCCCGATTGGGTGTGCGGCGTCTTAAACGTTAATCGTCTGGGCTACAGAGATAATCAAGATTTAACACTACTCGGAATCTGGCTTTTGGGTCGTGAAATTATCGTTTGCCAATCGCCGCCCACGGATAAATGATAAAGCCTGACAGATTGACGGGGCAGGTGTATAAAAAGGCCTGGGCTGGGTTCTTGGTTGCGCTCTGCATATCCTTTGCAGATCCTCGTCGTAAAACGCTCTTCTGGCGGGTGGTGTGCGAGCCAGTTGGCCATTGTGGACTGGTATCTACACAAGAAATGTGGAAGGCATGGAATACGGGGTTACCACCATTATTCTACTGGCGCTGTCTCATTCCCGTTAAAGTGTATCCATTGGCCTACTGGCTAATTGGTTTAATTTATTATCTTTGGCCACCATTTTCACTTTTGGCCTTTCCCTGCCACTATCAAGTGGCTTTGATTGACCATTAGTTTGTGATTTCTCTCGTGACATCAGCTTGTAATGTTTAGCTCTGCACTGTGGCTCGCACTTTGCCCCAGTGGCTGGTTCTGTGGCGCAGCAAATCAGCCTGCCCTACAGGACGGAAAATAATTCAGTATCGGCTACAGGCTTAACAACAGTAGAGCAATATCCACAGCACTCAAATAACCATAATCGCCCATGTCCGCGCCCAAACCCATCGGGAAGGAGTCCCTCAACAAGGTTATGAAGTTGTTGTACCTCTCGACGGCTGCCGATGTGCAAAGCCAGACCCAACGCCTTGCCAACGAAATTCGGAGGTCCCACCTCCAAGACCGGCTTGAAAGTATCGGGGAGCCCACATCCAACTTCACTCTCCAAAAAATTCCCTCTGTCACGACCCACGGTTTGCTTGAAGCGACCCATAAGTTGAAGAGCATCACCGCGGCACCGCAACACATCCCATACACCGTTGGCCAGCCCCAATCGCACATCCTCCACTTTAGATCCAAAAACTCGCTCCTCACAAAGGTGGACTTTATCAACTTGCTCCCCAGCGTGGAGCAGTCCATATACAACACTGCAGAGTTACCCAACCAGAGATTGGAATTTGAGGTTGTGAAGGCACGGAAACCAGAGACCTTGCTTTTCGACAACGGCTACTATCTCATTTTCCCTTCCTACGAACAGGCTTGTGTCTTCTGGAGTGAGACGTTTGGGAAGCAGTTGAGTGGAAAGGAGTTTCGGTTGGTATTTGCAAGTCTCAGCGAACACTACCAGTGCATCCATTCCGAGACCTTGGGGGAGGTTCTGCCCGTTCTCCAGAGCTATTTGCCTGAATTACCGGCTTACTTCAGTCACAGCGAATGGGAGACTGGCTACCACCCCCAGGCGCCAAGGCTTGTCGTCAAGCGAACCCAGTGTGCGTTGGTGCGCAATCTTCCGTTCCACGTCACGGCAGACTCGATCAGAAACACTCTCTGGGACTACGACTTCTACAACACTCCGCGATCCCTTCAATCGCTATTGAAGGGCGAAAAATTAACCATGGAGCCCACCCAGCACATCTTCCAGCACCGAAAGTCCAACTCCAACATCTGGTTGTTGCGTTTCGCAAACCACAGCAATGCCACACGGTTTGTGCGCTCATTCAACGGAACCCAGTGGTATGCGAACAACAATATCGCCTTAAACAATTTCTTCAAGCTCAGCGGTAAGCGTGTTTCGGAAACAGGCGAAAGCGTCACTGAGGAGTATGCTACGGAGCATGATGAGGGCAAGTACACAGAGCCTTTGTTGTGCGAAATCCTTGATTAATGGGTCTTGTATATATGGGGTAATGAAAGAAACTTTCAGATACGTAAGAGTGTAACGGAGGTCATGAGTAAGCAGGTTGGCCGTCATGATACATTCCTTGTAGACCTTTAAGCGCCGAAAGCTTTCTTATTTCTGGTACCTCTTGATTATCCCGCCCTGAACTGAATGGTCTCTTACCGCACTCTTCAGCGGTTGAGAGACCTCGGGAGAACGACATAAAAGCGTGAGCTGTTCGCACTTAGGATCAGATGTTAGAACCTGGAGCACATGCATCATGCACGAGTTTTTTTGGGTAACCAACTAGAGAATTACCGGTTTTAGCGGGTCTTCGATTCCATCCCCAATTGGTCCCCAACTTTAGACTAGCGATGATGTATTAGAATCAGTGCCAAGTGATTGTTGAGTTATGTGCGTGCTTTCTCACGAGGCAGCGTTTAATCTCTTCACCGAGTGCTCCATATTCATAACCTTCGGTCATAGAGCCAAGACTCCCCACATAAAGTGTAGTATATCTACATGGGTTACGAGATAACCGGGCATGATTGATCATTAGACGTGAACTAGGTATACAACGAAGCGATCAGCTGGTCTTTATATAAACTAGCTGACAAAGCTTTGTCTCAAACTTGTTCAGAGGTTGGTACGTTATTAGTATTTCCCGCTCTATAGCTTCACGTGGGGCACCTGCAACACCTCTACTACATAAAGATTATCAAAAACTAGCCATAAATTAACCAGAAATACAAACTATACGCGCGAAAAGAAAAAAAAA
Organism: Babjeviella inositovora NRRL Y-12698; assembly: GCF_001661335.1. Lineage (NCBI taxonomy): Eukaryota > Fungi > Ascomycota > Pichiomycetes > Serinales > Babjeviella > Babjeviella inositovora. Next base: position 578,821 of record NW_017566847.1, on the reverse strand, counting down.
TATAAAAAGCATAGTACACCCCCAAACCCCCCTTAAACTTCGACAAACTCCGTGACCGCAGCCAGGATCAGAACCGCCTGGCTGGCAAAGAGGCCACTCACACGTTCCTTCCCAAGCATGATGGTTCCCAAGGTGGAACGCAAGACCTTGCTCGACGCCTCGGTAATCTTCTCGGTGTAGATAACATTAATACCAAACTGGTGGAGCACGGACGCGGAAAGAATGAGCAAGAGTACCGGCAACCAGAAGAAGAGCAACATCTTATCCTGGTTAAGATGCTTCTTCTTTTCCAAAAGCATCACCATATCGTCCCCAGAGTCCGACGTGTGATTAGCCCTGTCATCTTCAAGGACCATGGAAGAACCTTCGAGAGACGGGCCTTGGGTGATCAGAACGGTCTTATCCTCCTGTACCTTGAACAACTGGCTAGGAGACGGATCGTGAGGGAACAAGTCGGAATAGTTTGGCAACGAGTCTGACTCGTCATGGGAGTGCGTGTGATCTGATTGGAAAACGTTTCTGACACGTCTCCACAAGGTGATCGGAGCTTCCTGAGACGATACTGACGTACGGCGCTCGGTGGTGCTCGGAATATTAGAGCCAAATGGATGTTCATTGTCGGCATCAGACGAGTATTCATACTCATCATCCCCATCTTCATCCTCATCGACCTCGCGTTTACGCTCGGAGCCAGCTTCCAGCACACTCGGAGCATCGTCAACGACAACCTCGGTCATTTTCAGAATGTGCTGGCCAAAACCAAACACCATGCTTTCCAAAGAATCGTAGCTGGAGGACTTTGGTAACGGCGCGCTTCTCAATTCCTGCGGCTCCAAGTCATTGAACATGTCCAACACATTCAAGTCACAGTAGTCCTTGAGCATCTTACCGTTGGACAACTTCACATCCCACTTGGCCTTGCAGTCAACCAAAACCTTGATCAAGCGGCGGTTACCCGTCATCCCGGCGTAGAACAACGGGGTAAGCCCCTGTTTGTCCTTACAATCGACCTTGCACCCGTGGAAGATTAAAAACTTGACCAAATCGGTAAAACTCTTCAGCGTAGCAAGATGGAGCATCGTCTGGCCCTCAGGAGTGCACAAGTTGAAGTTTGGCGTGGTGATAGGGCAGTTAGGAAGGTCCACAAGCGAGAGAAACTTGGTGAGGATCTCCTCGGTGGACACCCCGGACTGTGACAAAAGGTTCGCAGTGTTCTGGGCGTTCTCGTACCATTCGTCGGTGACGGAAGCGCTAGTTGCGTCACTGGCCCCGTGGGCATTACCACTGGCACTTCCCAATGCGTGGGTACCGCCGGTGCTGTCGGTCCCGACGATCCGTTTGGCAATATTCCTGGCATCCTCCAACTTACCGTTCATCTTCAACCCCACAATCTGCAACGCCAACTCGATCAACTGGCGGTCGGTATCGTCCAAGTAGGTGAACACCTGCTGGTGCGCCCCGCTGGAGTACCCAGCCTGGGTGCTGTTCCAGCTCTCGTAATTTTCAAAGCTTACGAGCACCTGTCCCGGTTGCAGCGCCGGCGGGAGATACGTCACAATCGTCGAGTCGCTCCAGCAGTGCGTGGCTAGCGCCTGATTAGCACCAAACTTGACCACCATGCCCGGACGGAAGTTGCACCCCAAAAGCGTAACCTCGATCCCGCCTCGGATAGGGCCCTGAGCTGGGATGATGCGCTGGATGGAGGGAAAGTTCGGCGGGGGCGGCACTGGCATGTGCACCATCTGATGGTGCGAGTAGCTCTGGAGCGACGCCATCAGCGGGTGCTGCAGTTGTACCACAAAGCTGTTGTTTGCCACGCTCGGCGGGGTGCTCGCCAACAGCGGCTGGTTCACGGAAAAGTCAGTTTGGTGCGAGATGTCCATCAGAGACACGGTCGACGGACGGTGGCCGTGGGGAACGCTAGGAGGCGTGAAGCTGTTGCCGTTCAACGTCATGTTCATGTACGACGTCTCAAGAGGCGAATGCAACATTGACGGCGGATCGAAGTTGCCAAAGCTGTTCTCCTCCACACGCTTTCTCTTACTCGCGCGGGTTCCGGCGTCGAAGCTCATGTAGTTTGGATTCGTGCTCGCCTGGTCTGTGGTATGCGGCTCGGAGGAGAAGGATTCGTCCACCGAATTGGGCGACCCTGTCACGGTCTGCTTCGCTTCCTTGGGGTGGGGCGTGACGGTGGAGTGTGTTTCAGAGCCGGCACTACCCATCCCGCCCGCATTGTTCTTCTTCCGATCCATGATCATGATCGAGTCGCTGAGGGCACGGGAGACAATTTCGTCCTTGTTGTTGCGCAACACAAACAAGATCTTGAACCCCTTGGACTCGTTGTGGTGTCTGCAGTAGCACACGATTCTGGCGCTGAGCTCCAAGGCCTTGCTGGTGGTGGCGGCGTCCAACCCGGTGGGCTGTGGGAAGGAGATGATCTCCTTACAGTTGAAGATGACCGCGCGCTTGCTGACGGAGTCATCCCACGACTCGTTGCCTCCGGTGGGGGCCGGGGTCGCGGGGGCGAGCAAGTTGGACTGCTTTCTTCTGGAAGCACGCTTCTGTTCACGCTTGATACAGCGGGAGCAGATCTCGCACGATTGGTTGTCGGACGTGAGCACGTAGGTATCGAGATATAACAAGTGCGGCTTTACTGAGGCTGGGAGCTCGTTTGTGAGACACAACTTCGGTTTGGAGATAAGGTCGTTGGAGAGGTGGATCAAGAACTGTTCCGGAGGCGGCAGAAACACCAACTGCAACTTGATTTGGGTTTCGACTCTCAGGCAGGAGGGTAATCCTTTAATCACCATGTGGTGGGGGAGCTTTTTGTCGTTGTTAAACTGGGCAAGGGACTCCATGGCCTTTAATTCTTGCTTTAAGGCCTGTGGGAGCTCGATCTCAGTGTTCATCGGTACCTGGGGGCTGCCAAACTTTAACTTAGAGAGTTCGTCGCGTGCAACTTCGTAGAGCTGGAATTCGCGAGTGGACATGTTCGCATTCGGACTCGCAATAATACTTGCACTTCCACTCACATTTCCATTCGGCTCATTCATCATCACTTCGTTTGTGCCTCCGTTGCCCATATAGTTTATCTCTTCGGTGATTTGCATGTTCAACTCATCGGTGATGAAGCTGTTGAACAAGTCGTTTGTCTCGACCATCTCCGGCTTTACAAACGGAAGAGTTTCGAGGCCGTTGGACGGTGGGGTGTGGAAGATGTTGGTGTGGTTTGACGACGTGGATGAGTCTGCGGGGCTCAACACTGGTTCGCCTAGCGAGCGGGGCTGAAATGTATACTGAATATCGGCCATCATGAGGTCATTAGGGGTCTCGCCCGCCTCGCCTTCACTGAAGACACGTTGGTCGAGAAACTCGTCGAGAAGGCTGTCGTGTTCCATTTTCATGGTTTCAAGGAGCTGGTGGCTCATGTTTTCCGCCATTGCCATTGGGGAGGTGAAGGGATTGGGTCACGATTTGTTGGGTCTGGTCTGAATAGCACTGTGGGAGCGTGCAATAAGTCGGTATATAGAGCAATAATTCGGTTTAGGTAAATATAACGTATAGATACTGAGATAGTTAGGCTGAAGAGGGGGGTGAGTATTTGTGGTTGCGAATTCAGGTTATATTTTTTTTTTTTTGGTTCTGATTTTTGATGACGCTATCAAAATTCTCCCTGCAAATGGTTGGGCACGCGTAATATTTGGATGCCTAGTCGATTGGCAGGCCCTCGGCACTGCCCAACGTATAACTGCGTGTGTGCACCGACTCACGTGTATTTCGTCGATCTTGCTGTAATTGCCAAAAAGCCTAAATGGCTGTTTCCGTGATAATTAAAGAGGAAAACAAGAACTAACCTAGATCTGGGTTTCAGGGCCGGTTTTAAGTACATAGATAAGGAATAGAATAAGGATGAGGTCTCAAACTCGATAAAAACGGTATTACCTTTAAACTTCTGGCGCTGATTATAAAGCTTGGTTTGAAAGAATACGGACCTCTCATGGGGTTCCATAGCCATCGGCACCATGGCCCCTGTCCTAGTTTCCGCTTTGGTGACGATCCGAAATTTAGGGGCCCTTGGCCTAGACTCCACTGTAGAAGACACAGTGCTAGACGGCGCCCCTCGTGCGGAACGTTCCGGCTCTCAGTTCATTCCTTTGTTATATCGTTTTGTATCATATCTCTATCGTTTTCATAGCCTCCGGGTTATATTTCGTGCGAACACGTTGTGGAAGCTTTAAACCTAAAACACCAGCGGCGATGATCGTCCCATATTGTGAATAAAGGTGAATCTCCGATGCTTGGCATTCGGCTTTAGTCTAGCCCTCGAATTTTAGTCTATCCCCAGAACTCTAGTCTTGTTCGACGGCCGCCAATACCTTGGAGGCTACGGAAAGCTACCTTGGGGATATGAACTTTTTTGAACCACGGGCGTGGCGAAAAGTATTGCTAAACATATCTCTGAGGCTTCAACTGACATGAGGTTTAAGCGTGAAGCCATCCAAACTGTGGCATCTGCCTCACACGTTGCATTAAAGCGGTTTGTGTGGGAAAATACAGGTTTAACCTCGTTTTGATACACCAGATATATAAGAGAAGGGGGGCTAGAGGGGAATCCTGTGGGTAGAGAGACGTTTAATCGGTAAATATGATCCCGTTGAATTATTATAATCCTCGATAAACGTTCAACTACGGCATCCAAAGGGAATCAACTTAAGGCGTTTAGTTATATGCAGTGTTCTAGATATAGTCGTGATCATTTCATACCCAGGAGAAAACTATATCCTGATATGAGACATTTACATACTAGGTTGTAGTATCAAAGAATCTTTGGTTCTAGGTGGTAAACCCTGGGCGAAGCTATTCGACTCCCGCTCGTCGCCATAGAAAGCCGCTAAGAAGTTATGGACTACCTTCCTAAATCAACCTTTTATCATAAATATGGCAGATATGGCCTGTTTCACCATCTATTCACCACCAGGTCAACTACGCTTCTTAAATTTGTCATTAACATCAATGTAATATTTACAGGTTCGGAATTCATCGAACTGGTTGCGCACATACTTATAACCCGCATGCTTCGCTCATGCTTCAACCCTCACCCCAACCTTCTTCTCCTCCTTCTTCTCCCCTGTCTTCTCCTCTGTCTTAATCACCGTGTTGCTGACATGTCTAGATCGGTTAATCCTTTCCCCGCGACAAACCTTCTCCATCTCGTCCTTATTCAACGTCTCGTACTCCAACAAACCCTGCGCGAGACGTTCCAACTCAACGCCGCGCTCCTTCAACACGCTGCGTGCGCGGTTCTCCGAATCGATCAACATCTGGCGCACCTCCTGGTCGGCCAAGTCGCGCAACTTCGGTGACCACGAGTCCCAATCATCTGCCATACGCACGGGTCCGATCTTCTCACTCATGCCGTACTGTGTGACCATTGCGCGCGCAGTACCGGTCGCACTTGCCAAGTCGGACGAACAGCCACTGGTGGTGTTGTCCGCACCGTTCTTGTACTCCTCCGCGATCTTGCCTCCCATGCAAACATCCAAGCGTGCGAAGCATTCCTTGCGCGTAATGTCATGCTTGTCCATTTCTGGTAACTGGAAGGTGACTCCCAACGCGCGGCCACGCGGCAAGATGGTGGCCTTGTAGAGCGACGTCGCGCCCGGGGTGTACAACGCCATGATTGCGTGCCCCGCCTCGTGGTACGCGGTGTTCGCGCGCGATTCCTCCGTCATCACCATCGTCATCTTCGCAGCACCCATAAGGATTTTATCCTTGGCCCACTCAAAGTGCGCCATGTCGACCGCAAGCGCATTCTGCTGCGACGCGTGCACTGCCGCCTGGTTCACCAAGTTCATGAGCTCCGCCCCGGAGAGTCCCGGGGTTCCGCGCGCAATGACCGTGGCATCAACGTCGCCGCTCGTCTCCACCTTCTGCATGTGGTGCCTCAAGATGTCTGCGCGCCCCCTGACGTCTGGCAATTCCACGTTAACCTCCTTGTCAAACCGGCCCGGTCTGGTCAATGCCTTGTCAAGCGACTCGGGGAAGTTGGTCGCACCAATGATGATGATCCCTTCCGTTTGCGAGAATCCGTCAAGCTCCACAAGAAGCTGGTTGAGGGTCTGCTTGGCGTAGGCCTGGTCCTTGGGGTTTCTTTTGCCTCCGATGGCATCCAACTCGTCGATGAAAATGATCGCGGGCGAACGCTCACGCGCCTGCGCAAAAAGCTCGCGCACGCGCTTCGCGCCGACCCCGACATAGAGCTCGTCAAACTCAGACCCGGACATGAAGAAGAACGGCACACCCGCCTCGCCCGCGGTCGCGCGCGCAAGAAGCGTCTTACCGGTGCCCGGAGGACCCGTAAGCAACACGCCCTTCGGCAACTTTCCGCCCAAGCCGGTGAACTTGGCCGGGTCCTTCAAAAACTCCACAATCTCCTCAAGTTCCGCGCGTGCCTCATCAACGCCGCACACGTCCGCAAACGTCACCGTCGACTGCGACACATCGATCGACTTGTCGTTCATGTCGTTGTTCTTGAGGATGCCGGCCTCCATGAGTGTCGTGAGGAGGCGTGAGCCGGCGTACGCCACGAGCCCGAGCGTGATCACCCACTTGAGCCACTTTGAGAGGATACTCCAAACGGACTCGGTGAGCACCACGTGGACGGGGGCGTTAGGAGAGCCGTAAGAGCCGGAAAAGCCAGTGCTGCCGTGGATCCCAACCCCAGAGCTGGCGAGCTTGCCCACGGACTCGGCCTTGGCAGAGCTACCCGCCTTCTGGAGTGCAGCCAAATAGAGCTGTGTGCACTCGGCATCCGCGGCGATGCCGGGGGTCTCGTACCGGGAGACGACGATGTGGGGGTAGTTGGCGTCGAGGAGGGACTTGTAGAAAGCGGACTGCTGCGCGGGGTTGGAGAGGTTCAGGTTCGCGAGCTGTTCCTCAGCAGCGAGAGCGGCTTTTGCCTGAGCTGTAGCGTAGCCGCGACGCCCAAGCGGCCAGCAAAGGGAGGCAAAGTTTCTAGGCGACGCAAAAACAGAGGTGGCGCGGTAAACGCCCTGGGAGGACACGTGGGGGAAAAGTCCTGGGTGGCTTGCGGAGCGCTGTATCAACTTGGCCCACTGTGACATGTTTATAGCAAAAGGTTTATGGTTCACTGCAGTACCCGTGGTTATCGATGGGTGTAGATGAGAGTGACATGAACGCAAGAAATGATACTAATTCTGAATTGGAGTTCGCTGACAAAAGAAAAAGTCGTGTGCAGCGCAGACTGGTGTTCGACGGGCTTCCACGGTGGCAAGGCAGGGTAACGGGTTGAAAGGCTACAACGGGTGGGGATATCGAGTTTATAAGGTCTGGTGTGGGTTGGTGTTGAAATCTAACTCCACAGCTCGGCAGTTCTAAAATGGATGGAAATAAAGAATGGTGACATATTCAGGTGATTCGTAGGGCACTCTTTTTAGTTAGTATTGTATAGTATGTACCAAGAGCGTTAAGCAGACTTAACTACGTCGACCAACTTTAAACTAAAACTAGCTGTATAGAACTGTGCTCGATCGTGGTGTCAATGAAATTCATGTCTGGCTCCCATCAGAATTACCATAAAAGTATGTATTTACCAAATAATCTGTCTTTACAGCCCTGTAGCTATTTCAACTCTAATTAAAACATCCTTATTAAACTATGCATCATAAATAAATCCGACTACAAATCCTACTAGTCGGATGCATCACAGATCTAACATTTCAATGAAAAAATCCTCAAGGCATACAATATCCAACAGTAGAAGTACACCCCTACGCAATCAGCACGCTCTCCAACCCCTGGATGGCCATGTCGGTCAACTCATCATTATTGGTGATCGTTAACCCATGCTCATTCGCCAAATGAAGCACACAGATAAAACAGAAACTGGTGGACAAGTCTTTCCGGGCCTCTGGGGCGTAGAACTTGGTGATATCCCGCACCACGTCGCTAAATTGTGTCTCCTCTTTCACCTCCTCGCTCTTCCGCGTGGCTAGGGCGCTCCAGATGTTATCCTTTAGCAACTTGACATCCACCTTCTTTGCCGTCCTCGCGTAATTCACGTACTCTGGCCGGACCTTTCGTCCGAGCAACGCGTTCAACGGCTGCGAATCCGGCGGGTCCTCAAAGGCCTGGCCCATGTCAAAGTCCTGGTTGAAATCGTCCTCAATTTCATCGTTCGCAGGCTCCGGGCTGACTTCTGGATGGTCATATGCAGCCGCAAAGAAGTTTTCATCCGCCACTGGCTCTGGCGATGAGACCTTTGGTTTAATCCGCATCTGCTTCGCAAATACCGCGATGTTCACATGGGGCTTGAGCCCGAGCTTTGTGAGCTGTACCGAAGAAAACTGGATATCCACCGGCAAAATATTTTTCTCCTTGGTCATGTCTGCCTGCTCCTTCTTGGTCATGTTAATCATGTGCTTGAGCTTGGGGATTTCAAATAGCACATCTTCCTCGTCGTCTTCGTCCAAGCCCAGGGCTACGGCCTCTAAAAAGTTGATCACAAGCTTTTCCTTCTTTTTCCGTGGCTCGACAGAGCCCTCCTGCGGGGTATCCGCGGGCTCCTTTCTCCCCCGGTTTTTGATCGCTGATACCCGCCAGTGCTCGGCCCCACGCCAGTTGTTCTTCAACGACAGATCAAAGTACGCCATGAGGTCGTGGTCGATGATGTTTGCCACCACTCCGTCGTCAACTGCCTCGTCGAACGTTCCGTCGGGAACCACTTTTCCGACGCCGGTGCTGGCTCGCGACACGTTTCCGTCGGAGTCGTCGTCAAACATCTTTTCCGCGTCTGCTGGAAGCGCGCTCACGTTCTCAAAGCCCATGTCAAAGTCCTGGTAGTCGTTATCGGAGTCCTGGTCCACAGGAACATCAATCTCGCCCTGCATTTCCTCGAGAAGCACCTTAGCGTTCCGCGGGTCTTCGGCGGCCCGTTCAAGCGCGCGGAGCTGACTGCAGACCTCATATGTGTCGAGTTCCGCGGGGGTGTTGTAAAGGAAGTATTTTAAGTTGGAAATATCCACAGGGAGTGCGATTTCTTCGGATTTGACTTTGATCGAAGAGAAAGATATGTCTTTGGTTTTATTTTTTCCGGAATCAACATCAGTTTCTCCACCTTCAGCCTCATCAATTTCTCCACCTTCGGCCTCATCAATTTCATCTTCTCTTTTCATCTGCTGAGTGGTTGCGTCAAAAACCACCCTGCCGTCACTGTCGATCGCCAACGTGTTCAACAACAAGCTTTTGGCTCCGCCTTCATCAAACTCAGCCAAGGCCTTTTTGAACAATGGGTCGATGGTCAACTCCTTCTCAAACACCTTTAACCGTAACGCTTCAAACTCCACCAACGTCTTGGCGTTGCTGAGGTTCCGGCGCGATGTTTTCTTTGCCTTGGGGTCATCTTCCCCCTCCTCTCCCTCTTCATCCTCCTCGTCCTCTTCCGCTGGGGCTGCCTCGCTCGCCTCGTGCTGTTTCTTGGTGGAAAGCCCCGTAAGTAGCTTCCCAGTCTCTGTCGCCACAGAGTCGACCCTCGACAGATAGATCTTGACACAGCCGTCGAGCGTGGCCAGCGCTTTCTGGAAGTTTATGTTGTTGTCGCCGTCCGTAAGCACGCGCAAGTCATGGAAGTAATCGATCAATGCCACATTCCACGAGTTGGTGCTATTGATTTTGTTGTCTGTCGCGAGCTTGATCCACTCCTCGAAGTTTTCCATGCTGATATTGGTGGTGGTGGAGGTGGATCTCTGGTGGCGTCTCACGGGGAACACGTCGTCGTCGTCGTGGTCGAGAAGCGAGTTGGAGGCGTTTCCCACGCGGGTTTCGGGTGACTCCGGCCCCGTCTTCTGTCTCTTCTTCTTAGACTGGATGTATGACATGGCGTAATCGTTGAGATGTGGGCACTGATAGATCTGTGGTTCAGTTATAGCTTTCACCGTCGTTAGATATAGTTCTATCTGTGTTTAAGGTTATGGTGCGATAATTTGATCTGGATATAGAAGCTGAAGAGTAGGGTAGGGGCTGGAGATTGTGTTTGTTTACACTTTTCATGCTACGCATCACAACATGCGTCCTCATTTACACGCACGGAAAGGGACTTCTCGGCCGGGTGGATAACGGTTCTGGAGAGGTCCTAGTAAATGATCCATAAGGCCATATTTTGGAGATATACATGTATGCTAAAAATACCTCAACATCAGGATTAAAGGATTTCAACCTACACGTAGAAACAGTTGTCGCCGTGAATGGTTGGCTAGAGGCGATAACGCCACCACTCGTGCATACAAGGTTTCCATGCACCATGCAGCAGTCGATGGAACACAATATTCAGTGTTCCAATAGTCAATGTAATTGTATATCTGTCCGCATTGTACCGTAAATTTTAAATGATTTTTGGGTACAAGTAGTAACGTTTTGTGAACCTGACATCCCAATCTGTTTAAATGGAGGTTTACGCGAGATGGACGACATAGTCTATTTTTGTGCCCGTTACAGAACTAATGCTAGGGGTTGGACCATTAGACTTGGCAATATAAAAATAAAAATAAAAAACATAGGAGAACAGAGACATTATCTATACTCGACATTTCCTTGCATCTTGAAACCTGCCTGCCGCTCTTATGGACATTCCTGAGTACGAAGCAATTCTTCCAAGCTCTCTTCTATCCCTACCGATAACCCCTAGCCAAAGATCAAGTCCATAACAAAGCAGAAATAACCTCCCCAGGTGGCCTGCTCGACGATCCCACGCAACCACTTCGGCCGCACCAGGTTAAACACCCCACCACACTCACCCTCACCCGTGAAATCGCTCTCCACACCGATCCCGTACTTCAAGTACCGCCGGATGTTGCACGCCAGCAAAAAGTTCCACCACTTGGTGCGCTGGCACGGCGACACACGCAACAAGTTCTTCAACAACGGGCCGCGCGGGCCATCGATGTACTTTTTCAGCCACACAGACCAGTGCTGGCGCGGATCCTTCATCGGCAATGTCTGGTCGCCCCAGTGGCCCGTGTAAAACAACCACCGGCCATCAGCGTACTCCGTCGCCTCTCGGAACGGCACAGACCCGTTACCGGGAGTCAACCGTGCACCGTCAAACGTGTAGGCCAAGTAGTTCAACACCGGGTTCCAGAGTGACCCGCGGTCTGCATAATCGTTCAACATGGCGTACGGTAAGTCGTGGGGGTGCTGTCCAGGACTCGCATAGTTTGCGTGAGTCCCCCGTGCGCTAAAAAGGACGGGCTGGGTGTTAGAAAGGGAGCCCTCGGTAAATTTCATTGGATGGCTCCCGGAATCGTCAGCAAACTTCTGGTTCCCCTTACCAGCGTGCTTCATTGGCTTGGCCAAATTCGGCCCGTATTTTTCCATCGTCTCATACTCAAATGCTGCCCCGCCCCCGTGCGCAGACATCCACACAAGTACCGGCTCTCCTTCATAAAACCTTACGAGCGAGTGTTCCCAGTCGCCAACGTGGTTCCCATACGGCCCGTGGCCCATCACAAACGGCCCAAGATTGAACGAATAGAAATAGAACCAGTATGCATCGACCCAGCCGTTACCCTTATCCACCACTAGCACTGTCGCCGGGGCATCTTCCAACCGGCCGTCGTTCACGTCTGGCTGGTTGTGCACCCCGGTAATCCACGCGGGGTCGCCGTCGAAGTCGGAGTGGGACTTGAAGAAGATATCGTCCTCACCGTTGATGTCATATCCCGCATCTGTTTCGTCGCCAATTGGCCGGCAATAGGTTTTAGAGATGGTTGCGAGCTTCGTAAGGCTGAGGGGAAACTCACCTCCCGGAACGCTGCTACCGTTGCGGAATTCTAAATGGAAGTTTTTAACAAACTGGGCCGGGTCGTACGGCATGTACTTTTCCTCAGAGTAGAGGTAGATCGCCGGGGCGCACTCGGAAACGTACAGGGGGATCTCTCCAGGCTTTAAGCGCCGCTCCATCTCATTCGGGTTGGGCACAATCGGCGGCATGTTGCGGAACCTAGTTGAGGATCTGAGAACATTTGTAATTTTTAGCTCCGCTTCGGCAGAAAGAAGTTGGTGGGCAGCCACAAGCGGCGCAAGGAGAAAGAGGAGTAACATGAGTGTTGGTACTTATGAACCGAATTAAGGAGATGTGTTCTGAGGAACGGCCTGGGGGATACGTTTGGGATTTGGGGGGGTATTTTATGGTGGATGTAACCTTTGGCGATAGGTACAACACTAACTAAAGCCAGAAAGAGGGTGGATCCGTATAAACTACCGGAGGCGTGTAATCCTTCAGGCGCTATACCAAATGGATGCAATTCAGGTATAACGGGTTAGCCTGGTATCGTGATGGCTGCAAAGGTGGAGACTCCTGTTAGGATAAAATACCACCGAACACGGCTTATAAAGGCTTCAGGTGGTCCACAAACAGAATGGTAAGGCTGCGTGGGGTTAATGGATTCACTATCACTGATGACAGGGACAGTGAAATGGGGGGATGTTTTATATAATTCCAGTAAAACAGTAAAACAGTACTGGTAGTTTGTTGTACAGTGTATATTAAAACTGCGATAAAGACATTCAGGCAACGATATTACAAGGCTCTGCGCTATTTTTGACAGCTTTTGCTGCGGTTATCGGGCCAAAAGTTCCGATAGCGGACCGCTCGAATCCATTAGTCCTGTGCGAGGAAATCCGATGACGTCATAAAAAGAGCCATAGCTATGATTGGGCTCAACAGCATGCCCTATTAATGTCCGAAAGGGTGGATGGTTTAAATCTGTATCATTAAAATTGAAGGTCCCACTATCCTATTTGGTTGAATATTCAATATCGGTGATTATAGAGCACAGACTTATGCGACGTGCCCCCAACCAACATGTTATTCTGACCTCGGGCTGGGTATGTCTGCCCACCCTCCAGGGCATAACTGGGAAGAAACTATTTACGTTACACTATAATACAAGGTTGAGCTAATTTTTTTATTAATCTCCAGAGTGTTATGAATCCTACTTGGGCTGGTTGAAACCAGAATCTATAACGGAATGACTGAACTTTCGTAGTTCATGCCTATGCGATACACCCTCTTCTGGCTCTATCCCCAATTTCTCTTCCCAACTCCCCTTCCCAATTCCCCTTTCAATTATCAAATAGCCTATTTCTGGTCCTATAAACATCTACCCTCTTTTATGGGCTTCTCCATTCTTATAGGTAAATCTCAAGTGATCCTCATCGATGAGTATGAATCGATATCGAGATGACAGACCTTTTGTTTCGAGCTGCCCTCCTTTTTTCTCACCATATATCCAATTCCTACATTTTACTCTATCATTAATCATCTAATTATTCTATTTCTATGTACAGCCGACGCTACTTTTTCGCAGCTTCGATTCTGAGCTTCTCCTGGGCCAAGGCCACCTTTAGGAGCTCCTCTAGCTTCGGTGCGTGCAACTTTTCAGCCAACTCCTTAATGATCCTTTCATTCAACACTACCTTTTCACTGCCATCAAACTTCTCTATGTTGGCCCCGCCATTATGGTAGCACTCGTCCAACTTGTCAAACTTGACAACCTCCAAATGAGACTCTTCCTTGCTGGTCCCCTTCAAAAATCGTAAATGTCTAACACCCTGAAATGCCTCAAAGTGGCACCACGCGCGGAACATGAGCCAGAACAAGGGAATGTTGGGCAACACCGGGATCAACCCAAACGGAATCGTGAAGGGCGCCCCGAGCGCACACAACACGATCTTGCGCAAGTGCATCTGGTCGGTGGACAAGAGACTATCGACCAGGCTAATAATTTGGTGGTTCGACTGGAAGGTGGGGGCGTAGAGGGGTAACTTGATAAAGTGGTCTGCCATGTTAGCGGTGATCTCACTGGGCAAGCTCTGGATCTGGAGCGCCGTCAAGACCTTATGAGAGTCTTCGTCGAGGTGGTCCTTGGCAGAATCTTTCTGTAAGGTGCGCTTGAGCAACGCCTGGGACGGAATTGAGCGTAAACTGCCCTCGTTGTACGGGATCTTGTGCAACAACTGCTTCATATATTGAACGGTTTTCTTGTTGATGGCCAAGTCTGAGTCGCAGAGCTTCTGCCAGCCCTTGGCTCCGAGCCCGAGTAACCTCGACAGCACCCTTGTGAACGGAGAAGACGTGTCTATGGTCTTTTCTTGGTCATGGATGCAGTAGACAAAGGACTTTTGCGTGGTGATGGGCAAGGAAACCAAGTGAATCGGCTGGTGCTTGTTCAACGGGATGATGGAGTTGAATCTCGCAAAATTTGGCGCGCGAAGCACTCTAAACTGACTGGATGACATAGTGAGAGAAAATGAAAGAAAATAAAAGAAAGTTGGAGGTTTCAGTAAAGACTGGAAATATAGTTGCTCCGATGGCGTTATCCTGCCGGGTTTTTCAGCTATTTAGATTACGCGAAAAAAAGAAATTTCAGTCCTAAAAAGAAACCATGAATCAGATTCAGGGCCCAGTTTCGGCCGTAGCATAGAGGTAAAACCGCGCTATTGAATAATCAAAGAAGGGAAAGTTGTAGGGGTTATTCATTACACGACTGTGCTGTGTTTCGAGCTATGGTCATTGCTCTCAGGGCCGATCAGAAAACTGCGAGGAACCCATATGAAAAGCTCGACCGAGATGGTTGAAGGAGATGGTTTGTTTTTCTATTTCAACGTGTTCTGGAAGATGTTATTAGTGCATATTTATAGAAAGCGTGCTTAGATATGGAGCTGATGTGTCGGCATTATCGAGGTTAGAGACAGGGTGCATACGCACGGCTATCCAACGCGCGCTTCTCCGGGGTGAGCCACTTCCCTTCCCGGACTCCTTTCGAATTCAGGGGTTCTTTCTTATACTACATACCAGTCGGTATACATTGCCATTGTCTATAGAAATACCGAAGAGAGCGATGATCGTCTTAACAGATCGGGCCTGGACTGCTGTTCTCTTTATGGAGTGTCCGCCTATATCTATAGACTCAATCTTGAAAGAGACCCAAAATTAACGCCCAGAATAATGAGTATTGGCGTGGCCATCGGTCAGTGGTTTATCTTTTGTAAATTAAAGCACCTCGTTAGCGCGACCCCTGGTAGTTTAAACCCCTTGAAGAAATCTCCTCAGGCGAGGCATTTTCATTTGGTGGCATCACTTTCACTTTGAGGCTCCCCCCACCGGTAAAGCTATGAGCTTTCAAACTTATCCCAACTCACCAAAGCCGCGCCACCCCTCCTTAACCAACGTCCACTCCTTGCCCTCATCCCCGTCTTTCTCTATGATACAATACTTTTCCCAGATGCCCTGGGCCTTCCAGACGAGCACGAGACAGTCCTCACCCGACCAGCCGAGAACGCCCTCGTCACTCGGCAGAACGTGGTCGTCGACACGCGCGGACACAAACGACCAAGTGGACTGAAAGTACTGTGGAAGCGGGAGCGTGAGCCGGTTCAACACATGCTTTCTATTAGCTCCACTCAAGCTCACATTAAACACGTGGAGTGTAAGCTTATCACTCAAGACTGCAAGCTTCGAGCCATTCGGGGAAAACGCCATAGAGGTCACCACCGCACGATCGAGTCCTCTGCGGAACTCGTGGAGCAACGAGGTGTTGGTTGTGGAATGGACTCTGATTATCGTGCCCTTTTCTGAGGCACTAGCAACCATAGTGCCCAGCCGGTTGAGTACGAGACACCGGACCGGGGCCTTGTGCGCCTTGATCAAGCTTACAAGATTGCGTTCCTGACCCTTTGGCGAGACGTCCACTAGCTGAATCTGGCCCACCGTTCGGCCTGGAAACGCCAATATCTGGTATGCGTCGCTCGGTGTTGCATTCACGGACAAGTCTGCGATCCCATGCCCATTTTCAGCCGTATCGAACACCGCTAACGGCTTCGGGGGTGACAGAAAGCCATAAACGTGGACGCGGTTTCTCACCACAACCACAATCCGAATCCTCGAGAGAAGCACCCGCATTACTGGGTCCATGAACTCAATCACGAGCGAACTCTTGCGCTTCAAGTCATCCCAGATGATGACTTTGTTTCCTGGGAATTTTGGTGCTCGTCCACCGCCGATGAGCGCGAGGTAGTTTGTGCGGTGAAGCATCGCCACGCTACCTATTCCACCGTCAAAGTTTCGCTTCACCTTGAGCTGCATCGGGTCTGCGTTGTACACGCGGAAGCCCAGCTCGTGGCCAATCGCGAAGCAGCCCTGGTCCTGGTTGAATGCCGCGCAGAGGAGCTGGGGTGTGGCTGGCAGCGTTTTTGAAAGCGGTTTGTGAGTGTTCATAATTCTATTTTAGTAGGGTGTGTAGACTGGAGTCTGAAGCTGATTGAAATTGGTAAATGCAATGACCCAAGCTGTTTTGATGGCCTGGTGATAAGCTCTAGATTTTTTTACCCGACCTGGTATAATTGGTCTGGTGTTTTGGTCAAAAATAGCTAAAAGTGGTTCTCTGGCGCTAATCTGTATGAGTGATCTAACTGATTCCGCCCCTGTAGTGATATGCCGGCGGTTAATCTGATGCCCTTGACTGAACTGGCGATGGATAGTTTCACTAATCAAATATGATTGGATAACTCCGTTCTCTCTAGTCTTGTAACCTGTTGATCGTGATACAGAGACGGATTCTGGTCTCAGGCACTGCTAAAATCGCGAGAATCCGAGCCACCAGGGAGGGTGCGGCACGCCCTTATCGTAAAACTGATGCACTTTGATTGGCATTTGAAAATATACCGATTTGCCAAAAACTAATCAAATTATTGGATCATGGGGTGGATTTTTATATAATTCTGCTCTTATTAAGCAGATCAAAGGTGAAAACCAATCACTGAGAGGGTTAAATATTGGATGACGGCGTTAAGATTCTCCGTGCTGCAATACCTTCCCGATTAGGAATATTCTCGTGCAGCCATAAATATGAAACGCTACCTGAAACTACCTCTAATTCATAATGGCACTCATTTAAGGATTGGAATCACTTAGCTCGAATTTTTGTAGTTTCCAAGCGACATCGATCTTTTAGTTCTATCAAATATTTAAAAAGTCTCTGAGAACTAACCACATGGATATAGCCCGTGTTTTCTCAATCGGGAAAGCGCATGTACGATCCTCAACGGTTGGCTATACCTGAGCACTTAGCACGTCCATCATTCAGTAATCCCTTTGAACCCTGGTAAAAAAAATAGTACCCAATCTTGTGCTTAACAGTCAGACACCTTAACCAACTTGGCCACGAAACCCCTAGGCTAGGGAAGGCGGGTAAATCATAAGTAGGCGAAATCATAGCTAAAGCTACGTCTTCAGAAAAATGCTAGATTCTATATTAATCCTGATAAGAGCAACCCACTACACGGAAATAACCGGATATTAATCTTCATTGTATAATATACAGAGCCTCATTCCCCCCGGAAAATCCATATCCGTTCAGGGTCGTAAGGCAGGGTGGGTGCTTATAATCTGGAAATGTGGTGTTCAAACAACGCCTTGGCTCTGGCCCAAACAGGTGCGGTCTCTCTTTGTGGTAACTCCTTCAAGGATGGTAACATGTCGGTGACAAAAAACTCAGAGGCCTCTCTCGGCAACAAGGACGGTAATTGGTCGATGGAGATGACAGATAACTTTGGTCCTAATGTGGTGTCCACAACAACGGTTGGCTTAGAGAAGACAGTGGCAATGGTGTAGACCGGAATTGGGTTGTGTGGATTGGTGGTATCAGCAGAAACATCAACAATGGTTCTCAACTTTCTGTTGGCATCGTTCAAGGTCTCCAAGTTGGTAAATGGAGGAATCGGCTGGGACAAGTAGATACAATTGATGAAAATATCGGCTTCGGTGATTTCAGCAAACGGACCACCCTTCTTGGTCTCGGCCATGTCCCACTTGATAATATTTTCCTCTGGAATACCGACTTTTCTCAACAAATCGACGGCACCGGAACCACATCTGCCCAAAGCTCCGATTACAAGACATCTAGGGGCCTTGGCACCGGTCTTGTACGCAGCCGCCAAGTCGGCAGAAACATCTCTGATCAATTCCTTCTCGTTAGGGTAGGCCTCGACACCGGCAAGCTCCTCGAAATCAGCATGAGTCTGCTTGAACGCCCAGTCACGGGCACCCAAAGCGGCACCAGCAAAACCGGCATAGAAACCAAAAGCGGCGACACGTCTACCTTGGTCATTTTCCAAGAACTCAATGTCATACAAAGTGCCGTTGCCTTCTGGGAATCTTCTCAAGACATCCTCCCAGCCACCTTGGTTCTTGTAGCAGTGGGCAAACTGAATATGTTCGTGTACCAACGGGAAGGTCTCGTTCTCTGGTAATTCCTTCAACCCAAGAATAATTCTGTCAACTGGGGCCTTCTTCCAGGAGCCTTCCGGCACGATCTCACAGCCGACAGCGCTGTACTCGGAGGACTTGAAAGTTGACTGGGAAGACTCCTCGACAAAGATCTTGAAATCGCCAGTGGCAAGCAAGTTGGCGGCGGTGGACGGGGTCAAACCGGCACGGTGTTCCAAAGGCTTAGTCTCAGCTCTGAGGTGGAGAATAACTGGGGACATGATGTGTAGAGAGAAGCGGGAGGGTTTTACTTGGAAAGTATGATGAAATGAGGAACGAGATTGTGATTAAGTCGGGACATTGCAGTGTATTTATATAGTATCCACTGAGGAATAATAATTGTCAACTCCCCCTCTATCTACACCCTCTATCTAAACACTTACCGCGGTTGTTTACCATTCCAGACGGTTTCTGTGCGTATGACAAACTTTACGTACAGGACCCCCAGAAAACCATATGGCCCTTATACTTACACACAGGTCATGGCATCTCTGACTCAGAGGTGCACATGTCTGTACAGGATTCTAGAGATTAACCGCGCTCGTGGACGATTTGGGCAATCCTCACAGAGCATGAGCGAAGAGTCATACGCAAAAGTAAACTATAGAAATATTTCGAAGGAAACAAGGTATCTGATTCTCCGAGTAGCTTCAAATCTGAATAAATTGAGTTAACTGGTAATGTCAACTCGTATATGAATTTGAACGAAAATCTCAAGCGAGAAAAAGTTTGTGCAGGTCGTACAGCCAGCCGGAGACATGCCACCTCTGATGCTATCACCCTAACCCCTAAGGGCAGTCCCAGAAGGTGGAGCGTGGATAGATACGGGATACGGTAAGTAAGATCCTTGGATCTGTCTTGCATAATAGGGTGGCTTTGGATTTGTGAAAAATAACCCAAATCCTTCGTATTCAAGGTGATTTGGAAAATAAGCGTAGAAGCAAGTATTAATAAATATAAAATTAATGGGTATTAATTATATCTAAGATTCGTTTCCTTCAACGTTATTGAAAAATAGATTATACCTATATATTTATTGTACTTTTCAATAAATATATAAGTAAAACAATAGCATAAGGTTATCTATTAATACTCAAGTTAATATACCGTAATATATACGATATAATTTAGCATAAAGATTGAATAATTTCATAGATATACTTATGGCACACCACAGGATCGATTAGTATGAAAATTTGAAAATTTTCGCATGGCCTGCAGTATAGTTTTCCCACCAGGCCCATCTAATTGCGAGTTTGGCAGACAATTCATAAAATGTCCTATAGAACCATATGGATCCCTAAAAAGGAACATCTCAGCTATCCCTTCAGAGCCAACTGTTTATGCCGTACCCAGATTTTGGCAAGACCTCGATAAAACCCAAACCAAGCTGGCTTAAACTTCTGCTCACTCCCGTTCTAAACGACTCGTCGAAAGTCCCCAGCTCGTCTTGTACTTTATCACGCCGCACCCACCGGTTTTCGCACGCCCATAGAGCGCAAAAGCAAAACACGCCGACGGCTTTCAAAATAGGCTGTTACCTTTGCTTCAAAGCATATAGCATATCACATACCGAGTGTACCAATAGCTTCCTATAGCATCAACTCCTACGATATCCTCCATACTCTCATTATTGCATCGCATCTAACCCCCACCCTATCTCATTCCAACCCTATCTCATCCCATGGCGTTCAACAGTCCCTCGCAGCACAACTCAACGCTCACAATTTCGCCGCTCGTGTCGAACCGACGCCAGGACTTCTTTGCAACCCCACAGAACCCCACGCTCTTTAACACGCCGGGCTCGAACAACAATCTGACGTTTCTCACAACGAGCACGTTTGACCCGCACCCGCTAGCCAATGCCGCCGCGCCGCTTTCGCAGGCGGAGAAGTTGCGGCTCTGGCGCCACGACGCATGGATGCAGCACCACTACAAGACGGCGGAGTACGTGGGCGACAAGGTGCTCGCGTTGACGGGTGACCCCAACGACGCGTTCTGGCTCGCGCAGGTGCACTACGCAAGCGGTAACTATGTGCGTGCGCGGCAGCTCTTGCTGGGCAAGCAGTTCGACGCGTCGGTGTCGTGCCGCTACCTCGGTGCCCTCTGTCTCACGCAGCTCGGGCAGTGGGACGAGGCGCTCGACGTGCTCGGCGAGGTGAACCCGTTTTCAGACGCGTTCCCGGTGAAGAACCAGGACGGCGGCATTAAGCTCGAGGCGTCCATGTGCTACCTCCGCGGGCGTATCTTTGCGCGCCAGAACGCATTCGAGCGCGCCAAGGAATGCTACAAGGAGGCGGTCATGGTGGACATCAAGTGCTTCGAGGCGTTTGCCGAGTTGGTTGAGAACCACCTCATGGCGCCGCAGGAGGAATGGGAGTTTCTCGCGGCGCTCACCTTTGACGACGACGATGAGCTCGTTCGGCTCCTCTACACCACGCGCTTGAACAAGTACATGCACCTCGGCCAGTACGAGGATGCAGCGCAGCGCTTGCGTGACGAGTATAGCTTAGGCGACAACTGCGACGTGATGCTCAGCCGTGCGGACCTCTTGTTTGTGCAGTGCAAGTTCCAGGCGTGTCTCGAGGTGTGTGAGGCGGTGTTACGGCGCGACCGCTTCAACTTCAGCGTGCTCCCCAACTACCTCAGCTGCTTGCACGAGCTCGGAGGCAAGAACAAGTTGTTCTTGATGGCGCACAAATTGGCCGAGAACCATCCCACAAGCCATGTTACGTGGCTCGCCGTGGGGGTCTACTATCTCAGCATTGGGAAGATCCCCGAGGCCCGCCGCTATTTCTCCAAGTCCTCGCTGATCAACCCCAACTTTGCGCAGGCGTGGATCGGCTTTGCGCACACATTCGCGGCCGAGGGTGAGCACGAACAAGCCATTAGCACCTACGCCACCGCTGCACGCCTCTTTCCGGGCACCCACCTTCCCAACTTGTTCTTGGGCATGCAGTATCTCCAGATGAACAACCTCGTGCTCGCGGAGGAGTACCTTGCGACGTCCTACTCGATCTGCTCCACGGACCCGTTGTTACTCAATGAGATGGGCGTGATCCACTACCACAAGAGCGACCTCAAGAAGGCTGAGTTCTACTTCAACCAGGCATTGGCCGCTGCTAAGTACTTGAATGCCGATAGCAAGGCCTGGTTCTCCATCCACGCCAATTTGGGTCACGTGTACCGGCGCCTTGGCCAGTTCGACAAGTCGCTTCACTTCTTCCACCAGGTCTTGCGCGTTGGCGGCACTGATGCCAACATTCACTCTGCTATCGGCCTTGTGCACTTGAAGATGGGTGCCGTGTTCCAGGCTATAGACACCCTCCACGACGCGTTGGCCATCGCCCCGAATGACCCCGTCGCCTCCGACTTGCTCAAGCGCGCGTTGGAAGAAAACATGAACGGTGAGAACGAGGCCCTTCGCCGCACTAGCAGCCTGAAACCCCGCAAGCAACGCCACTCCATGCAGACCCCGTTGGTGCACAAGTCCCGTTCGCGCATGGAGCACGGTAACTCGTTGCTCAGCGACGACGTGAATTTGCTTGCTAACGACTTACACAAGGGCGAAGATTCCAGTGATGACGACGACGCGATTATGGATATTGAAAGCGACTAGAAAAGGACCCGAGGAACGGTTGCGGTTCGGTGTGCTTCCTAGAGCAGGTATGTTGGTCCCAGTACCGCGGATATATTGGAGATTTTTAACCTGTACTTTACGAACGGATAGGAGATCGAAAGTCAGATCCTATAGGAAAATAGCATTCTGCAATGGCAACAGCTGCGATTATAGAACGCAAAGTCAGACAGCTCTTGTCAATGATTCCAGAATCCAGCCGATGCTATTCCCAGTTACGATAAACCCCTTGCCAATCTACCTTTAGCTTGCTTCCTATTTTTATTATACACTATTGTAGCTACTCTAACAGAACGCTGACCTGAGTCTTTTTAGCCTTCTTGGTCTTCTTCTTCTTGTTCTTGATCATCTTCTTCAATTCCTCACCGTCGGTCTCGTTTTCACTGTCGTCGTCGATATCAGCGGCCTCCTCGAGTCTTCTCTTCATGGTGTCGAATCTCTCAACAGACTCAGGGGCCAACGACACGGTGGTTAATCTCTCGCCGGTGTCGTAGACGGCGACCTGGTCTCTCAAGGCCAAGTCCCACACGACAATCTTACCGTCAGACGAGACAGAGGTCAAGAACTGTTTGCCGGACAGCTTGAAGTAGATGATGGAAAAGTTCTTGATTCTGTTGGTGTGCCCGAGCAAGGTGAATTCCGGCTCGAAGGAAACGGTATCGATGTCTTCTTCCTCCTGCTCCTCGTCCTCAGCGTCTCTCAAGAGGTTTTCGATCTTGTAGAACTCGAGCGCACCGTTGCCCAAGCCAACCACGACGTACTCTGTGTCGTCAATCTTGTAGGTGTCAAAGTGCATGATCTTCTGGGTGAACTTGATCTTCTTAGCGATTTTGGCGGTGGCGGTGGTATACAACAAAATCTTGTTAACCAAGCCGACTAAGAAGTGCTTCCCGTCGAGCGACCACTTAACGTACTGCCCAGACTCGCCCAAGGTGTCTCTGCCCTTCATCTTCAATACAGCAGCCTTCTTGGCGGTCATCAAGTTCCATAAACGGATGGTTTTATCGTCGGAGACGGAGATGGCGACTCTTCCGGATGGGTGAATCGCAATGTCGTTGATGCGCTCCTTGTGGCCCTTTAACTGGCCAAAGACTTCCCAGTCCTTGGTGCGCCAGATGACAATCTTCCCATCGGCGGACCCGGACAAGAGCCATTTCCCAGTCTTACCGCTGGTGGAGTTGATCACCTGGTTCTTGTTGGCCTCGTCCAAGGTGGCACCCTCGTTGGAGAAGGTCAAGGAGGTGACGGAGCCCACGTGCTCTAACAAGGTCCCCAATTCTTTTCGCTTTTGTAAATCATAGATTTTGATCTGCTCGTCATTACTGCCGGTTACCAAATACCTCCTGGCAATGTCCATGGCCTGGATGGACAAAGTGTGCGCCTGAAAGTGGAAGATCGGCTGAAAGACCGGAGTTTGGCCGTTCAAGATAAGAGAGAGACATAACACATTGTGCTCGTAGGAACCGACAATGATTCTAAATTGAACGGGCTGTGCATCCGTTTGGGAAACAGCTTCTTCAGACATGGTATGATTGATGGATGAAAGAGAGATAAGATGGGGGTTTTCACTCGTTAAATGCTGCTTGTCCTTCTGAAATTTTTTTAAGCCGCATGCGCGGGCTTCTACCCAGAGGATGTACCCGACTTGAGGCTTAAATATTAACGTGGTGAAGTACCAAACCTTTCACAAAACTGGGATTAGATTGTGTAAGTTATACGGGGCTGAAGCGACAGAAAATTCGTGGTACTTATAGTGCTCTGACATGAAAATTTTGGTATGTCGATGTGAAGTGAAATACCTAATGTTTGGGGGTGCTTTTCGGATCGATATCTGCGTATGACCGTACTACTTGAGAGATGTATATAGCACGGTTTATCACTTTTCGAATTGCTTTAGAATGGAGGGCCTTTAGTTTTGTGACAAGTGCGGAGGGGGGTGTACGTTATTATAGCTTACAAATTATACTATACAGGCGTTAAGTTTCATGTGCGATATGTCTTGTAGGTAATAGTAGATAACCATTAGCTAAGAATATTCTTGATTTTATCATATACTAGATATATTGAGAGAGTGAGGGGTTCCTATAATAACCGTATCACGTCACTTCGGATAAGGAAAGGATCCGAGAAGCCGAAGGATGTAACACCCTTAAGATGAGGGTTCCGCTGGCCTAAGTCGGTTTTGAGTTGCTGCGCGATAGTTGTACCTTAGATTATTATGCCACCGTATTCGTATGATGACGAATCCTACAGGGTCGGCATTTGCTTACAAATTCCTCGTGCCATGTCGTGCGCCGCATGCCTCCCTGAGCCATCTCGCGTCATTCTCGTCTCCAGGCACACTGCACGAGAAGGTTCTTTTTTGCTTCCACAGGTAAATTCCGATTCCCCGCTGTGAACCATACCACCAATACATGCAGGTTTGGATGACAAATTAGCTTCACTTCTAAGCATGGTTTAGACATAGCTATTCGGAATCAGGATTACCCATTTGACCCGTGACCAGTTCTGAAAATGTATAAATACAGCGCTACCCCGTCGATGAAGGATTTTTATTAACTACCCTTTATTCAAAAAACAAAAACAAAACAACTCAAACAATTCTCAATGTCTCAATCTTACAAGCCAATCGTCGCCATTCTCGGTTCTAACGGGAGTGTGGGAACTCCTATCCTCGAGGCTCTCACCTCCCCTCAGTTCAGCTCCAGATACCAGTTGCCAATCAGAGTCATCACCCGCTCCAAGAAAGGCAAGCAGGACTCGGCCTCAATCAAATACTACGAAGCAAGCCTCGATGATATCTCCTCGTTCAAGGAAGCCTTGGATGGCACCAGTGTGTTCATCTCTTTGGTGGGCCATGGCGCCAACGAAGAGGCGGTCTTGTCAGTCATCAAGGCGTCTCCTTCCTTGAAGGTTTACATTCCGTCTCAGTTCGGTACCGACCTTGCCAAGACTGATTACTTTCCGGTGTTTGAAAGCGTTGCCGCCCATTCTGCGGCTGCGCGTGAGCAGAACCCGGGGTTGAAGGTGGTTGATATTGTCACTTCACTTTTTATCGCTCCAGGCAGCTGGTTGTATGAGATCGTTGGCCACGTCGGTGTCGACCAAGAGTCCAAGACCGCCACCGTCAGAGGTGACCCAGCTTTGAAATTCAGCGTTACTACCCTCTCAGATATTGCCAACACCGTTGCCGTGGTGGTGTCCACGCCCCCAGCGTCTTTAAAGAACACAGTTAGAGTCTACTCCGATAGCGTCACGCAGGAAGATGTCATTAGCAAGTGGGAGGAGTCTCACGGCGTTAAGTTAGAGAGAAAGCATCAGTCAGCGGAGGAGACGTTGGCTGAGGCTAAGACTAGATTGGCCGGTGGTTTTAAGGAGGCGGACTTCGGATTCTACTTGCAAACGATCATCGCCCAGGGTGAAGGTAAGGGTTTGGCGTTCCACGCGGATAATGACAGAGAGTGGGTCAACCCTGGCGAGTCTTTATGGACGTGGGGAAAGTTTTAGGCGAGATGAGGCAAATAGAGCCGAGCCTGAGTTTTCTGCTAATGGAGGTTTAATTCTCTAAATAATCGTCAATTACATACGTGTCTTACATTAATATTGATACTTATATACTACTATATCTGGTGCTTGTAACGGTATTTTAGCCGCATTGATGGCAAGTTATTGGGTAACATAGGCGATGAGGATGGGGATCCCTGCATAATACACCGTTTAGCCTGCCGGTTATCAAAAGGCTAGCTAGGAATATATTTTCTATTCTGGGAACTACTCTCATTTACTGAGTAGCGAACTGTCCTTATTAGCTCAGTTGGTAGAGCGTTCGGCTTTTAACCGAAACGTCCAGGGTTCGAGCCCCTGATGAGGAGTTCCACACTCTTTTTGATATTGCGTGCGTCCCAGGT
This sequence comes from Babjeviella inositovora NRRL Y-12698, assembly GCF_001661335.1. Classification (NCBI taxonomy): domain Eukaryota; kingdom Fungi; phylum Ascomycota; class Pichiomycetes; order Serinales; genus Babjeviella; species Babjeviella inositovora. Next base: position 552,933 of record NW_017566847.1, on the reverse strand, counting down.
GACGCGCTTGCGCATTTTTAGATCAAAATGTCGCCATCGATGACGCGAATAACCTTAATAGCACAAGTGGGTTCACTCAAATATTATCGCCAAGTAAGTTTAGAACAAACTTGGGCAAAGAATTTTATGGCAGACCGTTTCATGGTTGCCGATCTCACCGGCTTGAAGCCCGTAGGGAAAGAAACAAATATTCGAATTGCTTATATTTATCAAGGCACCTTCTGGGACTACCACTTCAAAGCTGGTATATGGAAACGGATATTAGCCACATTTCCCCCCGTGCCATGCCCTATACATGTCTGTCAATAAAATTACATAGATCGATCATGTAAACATTTTAATAAATCCCCCACCGACGAGAGGCTTATCCTTTCTAAAACCACCATAATACACTGGTGGTTCGTCTAAACACCTAGCCGGAGGTCACCATATTGTCGCTACATACTACCATAGCTCAGTTGATTTGCGCAGGTTCGCGCAGAATTTAAACCTAAACTAGTCGCCCGAGGTTTGGACCTAAGCCATTTCGCAGTTTTCCGCGAAATAATCCGACGGGGGGACCAAAACACCAAATAAGTTTAGCAGGGTAGTTAAAATGGCTCTGAAATATCAGAGTGAGACATCCATTGCAGCAATATGATTGATAGTTTTCATGGCACGGAGATAAGGGTAACATAGATTAATCACCACAGCCACAGCTCCTGGCCAGAACCTTCTTTTTAGTTAGCCGTTTACACATGCCGCTGGGAAACTATCTGGCGGAAAAGGTACATTTAAGTAAACCATGTGAATGGAGAAACGTTTCCCGACAATAAACCCAAGGAAAATAAGTGCCGTGTGCCCCCAGTCCACGCCGGTGGCATAGGAGTACCGTACTGTGACGTAGGTTTAGATCGGGAATTCAACCCTAAAATTGTGTTAGTGTCTGAACTGATAAGCCAGGGTAATTTAGCTGAATTTGTAAGCTGGAGACGCGCGACACACCACCATTGTAAGCACGATGCGGATTCTCCTGGGCTGTGCTCGAACTGGCTCGTTCGCTTTAAGGGAAACTTGCAGGTCCTATGTTTCAGGATGTTGCTCCCCAAAAAAGTCTAGGAACATAATCAGGAAGGCGCAACACCACGTGTACCCGATTCAACTTTATCCTTCTAGCAGGTCCTCCACGTTGCCGACCTCCAGGCAACGGCCAAGGCTACTAATCGGCCAAGTCCACGTCCCCAAAAGAAACGTGAAAGTAAAACTTGCGCGTTGCTACCGGATTGAGGGCGAGAAAAAAGCAATACCTCCTGTATGTACGGGACCCGTCAATTACATAAGCCCGAGATTTCCACTTTAGTCTTGTTCGCCATACCTGTTTGCCGTCCAAGTAGCCGAATTCTATATATATTGCGTACCTCCGGCAGAACCCAGGCAAAATCCGCCCAAACCGGATTCTAGAAGCATTCATATTAAAAACTGCCCTCATTATCTCTTTACACAACTTCGCCACGTCATGAATTCGAGCCCCGAACTGCTCCAAAACGCATTGAGCACCGTCTCAACCGTCCTATACACCCAGAATTTGGCCGTGAACCACTTGGTGAACCAGTTCAGCACCTCTGCGTTTGCGCGTGCCAACATGCAGAAATCGCTCGAGATTATGAACACATCGCTCCATTCCAGGGGTAAAATCGTCATTACCGGAATCGGGAAGTCGCACAAAATTGCATCAAAGGTGGTGGCCACCATGAACTCGCTCAGCCTTCACGCAGCCTTGCTCCATCCATCTGAGGCGCTCCACGGAGACTTGGGGGTCATCCGTGCTGACCACGGAGACTGTCTTGTTCTCATTACCGCCAGTGGCAACACTCCGGAATTGCTCCAGTTGTTGCCTCATGTCCCGGTCTCGGTCCCCGTGATTTTATTAAGTAATAAAAAGTTGTCAAAGTTGTCACAGCACCCGCAGGTGCAGTCCATGTTGTACGCGGAGTTGCCAAAGGAGTTCAGCGAAGAGACCATCTACGGCCTTGCGGCGCCTACGATATCCACCACGTTGTGCCTTTTGCTTGCGGATGCCGCGTGCATGGCCTTGGTCGACTTGCACATCAACAGATTGAGCGACAGACAGCGGTTGTTTGGGGAAAGACACCCGGGCGGGGCCATTGGCGCTGCCTACACCCACACACAAGTCATGTCATCCCTAAATTCATCCACACAGTCCAGCACGGTCGGTCTTAGTTTCGGCAGTTTTATCCTGGGCAACTCCCTCACCAGTATGGACGAAAACACAGAAGCTCCTGAGGTTTTGAAGAATGCGTTTAACTGGCCAGAACAGGCTTCGATTCCGTCTTCCGACGAAGAGTACGAGCTTGAGGTGTCGTCACAGAAGAAGTTGGCAGAAGGGGTTGACCTTAAGCTCAAGTCGAACAAGAACAGAGTAAAGACGTTGCAAGAGCCTATGGACTTTGCCAGCCCGATGGAGATCTTCTCGACCATTGCCATGTATGATACGGTTGTGGTGATCCAGAACGGGCAGCGGCGGGGCATTGCGACCCAGGCCATTCAGCACATCACCAGGGCCGTCTTCGAGGATGATGGATTTGAAAACCAGACGTTGTGGAAGCTTGTTTCGGAACATGTGGATGCTGCAATGACAGCATGTTAAGGGTTTTTTTTTTTTTTTTGGATGTTTTTAGCCCCCCTGTAAATTTAATTAACTGATACGCCAAATATGTCTGTAATGTGTGTGAATTGGCTACCGCTAATCGGGTATGTCACTGAGAGGCTTAATGATGTAGCCCTGAGTTCTCGGAGGTTGATTCGTGAAATCCCTATTTGTAGATATCGAGGGCTTGCAGGAAAAACTGTCGTTACGGGATAATATGTTTGAACAAACCGGTGGGTGAATCGTGTATTGCCTAGTTTCAAACTTTGCGGTCAATTATGGATATACAATACATTTATATTCTATTATACATGCATATTTTGATAAACCAAGCAAACAGCCCCAGAAACAGCCCCAGGCTGCTGAGTTATTTGAACAAACGGTGTCGAAATGGCCAGCCACAGACGATCACTGCAATTCCCAATGGCGGGCTTGTACAAATCCAATACTGTAGGCGCCATATCGATACTATATTGTTAATATAACACCTTTCAGGTTTCTTTTAGGTTAGTCTAATTTGACGGCAAGAGAAAAGGGGTCAGAAAATATCATACAGGGTGGACATACACGACAGTTTCCGAGTTTGGCCTAGCCCATAATCCATGTTTGTTAGCCATAGACAATCCCAATCCCATACACCCACCTGTCCATAAACCCGTACCACCCCTGAATAGAAAGCCCCGGTGGCGCCTCTAATGTGGTAACATGTCCACCGCCGCCTCCGAGATTGGCTGATCTTCTCCCACTGGTCGTCTCTAACACCACCGCATCGACCCAGCCACCGTTGCGGAAATGGAACCTGGAAAAGCGCTCGCCGGGGTTCAACATGAAGTCGGTGTAGTCCTTTGTTTCCTTTCCAAAGAGCACCGAGTCACTGTGGACTGGCACCTGTGGACTCTGGCTCTCGAGCTTTACATCCTTTAACTTCTGAGTGACCTTACCCAAAAACCCTTGCTTCTCCCCATAGTTCCTCGGTGGGAGAGCCGGCGGAGCCCCTGCCCCTACAAAGAAGCGAATCCCGTCAAGAGCTCTTCCATGATACACCCTCGCTCCAATAACCAGGTTCATATCCACCTGGGCCACCACCTCGTGCTCCAACAGGCGTCCCAAGAGCGTAGATTTGTAGCCCACCACGCCGCCGCCCAAACGGACGGTGCTATCCTCGTGACAGTACTTCTCAAAGTCATCGATGTTGAAGTCGCCGCAGCCAGACAACACCCGCACATGCATCTTCTTGTTTCTGAAGCGTTCCGGAATTCGGCGTTGTAACTCCTCGTAGTTGAGCAAAAGGTCGTACTGCTGGCCCGGTCCACCAACGGTTTTCGGCAAGTACTCGATCCACGCGCGCGCCAAGCCATCCACATCCATTTCCACGAGATAGATTCCGCTAGTGGACTTGACGATGCACCCTTGTGACACGTGGAACCCTAGAGGCTGGCCCTGGACGCCCGTATAGATCTGATCCACGGGCTTTGCACCGTTCCCCAACGTCTTGGTACGTTTCTGGAAGCTCGGATCGTACGCGTCAGTCGGCAACCCCAAGCTCCCGTGGTGGAGATAGCGGATCAAGTCCAAGCGGTGCCAGTGGCACTCGTTAGGCCACTTTCCGTCTCTCCCAATGAGGCTCTCTCCGGCCTTTGTCCGCTCGCAGTACGTCTCGCGCGTGCAAAACGACCGCTGGAGGAAGATGTAGTCACGCAACATGACACCGGACTCCTGGTGTGGCGAACCGAGCGAATGGCCGATCTCGTGCATGAACGCGCCCATAGACAACGTAAATGTCTCCCAGGAGGTGCCGCACTGGTTACAATCGTTTGCAACCTCGGTAATGGAGAGGCGCGTGTCGTCCTGGAACGCGGGGATGATATCCTCGACGAAGGATGGCCACAGGTGCAAGCCCTGGGAGCCAAAGATTGCGAGACTGATGCGGTCATCGCCACCGCCGAGCGCCGCGTGCGCGAGGATCAATTGCAACTGCGTGTCCCACGTCGCGTCGAGGTACATCACCGCGGCCTGGGCCGTGCGGTGGCCTTCCTCGAAGGGCCCCCCGTAGTGCTTCAACTCGTCAAGCGCGTGGCTGAAGAGCCCGCCGGTGTTGCTGCCCTTCGGGTTCTGCTGCGCCATGTTGGGGTCGCGCAACTCCGCAAGTGTCTTGCGCGATGTGATCACGTGCACCTTGATGTCCATATGCGCGCGCCCCTCGCCGTTCTTGTCAAAGTCCTGCTTGGACAACGAGCTACACGTCCACTCCTCCGCAAATGCAAACGTGCGGTTACCAAACCCGTTCGCGCGCATCTCCTCGAGCGTGTAGGTCTGCATCAAGCGGCACCCGAGCCTCAACTTGCGGACCGCAAGATCGAACCCGTTGCCCTCTTTGGCTTTCTTGTAGCCTGGCGTATCAAACACCAAGGGCGAATCCTTGGCGACAATCATGCACACGTGGATCGGCTTGTTCTGCACGACTGGCACGTAGTGGATTTTCAATGGCGCGAACGTGTTGCTCTCGCGGTGCACAACCACCGATGCGGTCGCGCGGTACGTCTCATCCGTACGTATCTCGCCATCCACGAGCTGGAAGTACACCGTGTTCTCACCCCCTTCCAAGTGCACGAGCGCGCGGAAGCAGCCGTTGTCCACTGAGAAGTATTGTGCCGGGAACTTGTTCTGGTCGAGTCCGTGGTGAATCACCCGGATCAACCCAGACGTGGTGCATGTTCCTTTGACGAGTACGAGCGGGCACGAAACCGTCTCGTTCTGCTGGTAGTTGGTGATATTAATTGACATGGGCCTTAACTGAGTCAACTGACTTAGAGGAATGTGAATTGAGCCGGAGTAGTCATAAAGGAAGAGACGGGGGAAGGCCAGGCGTTTTATACTGGACAGCGGCTAAGGTTGCTCGGAATGCGTGCAGGATATCACATGAGCGGGCAGTGCTGAGGCGTGTAGATACTTTGGTGGCTTAAGCAGTAGCCAAATGGTTCCTTGCAAGGGGGGGTATCAATGGTAATTTGATCATGATTCTCGTTAGACGGAGATTGTGACGCTCTGGTTGGGAACGCGAGGGACCGGCTCATGCTACTGATGGATACGGTAAGCGTAGCTACAGCCTATAAGTGATGCTAAGATAAAACTAGACAAGGGCTGGTCGAAAAGCGGTACCATAAGCTGTGAGGGTCTATGGATTGGTACCGGAATAACTCGCCGAGACTGAATTGTTTTATACGCAGCCCTTTCATTTTTAGCTAAGAACCCTGCCTGACCTAGACAGGATCACGTGCATCTTGGCAGGACATCTACACAGCAACGACCTGCCATCACATTCTTGCTCTATCACAAGTACTACACTCTCATGCGCTATATCACAAGTACTGCACTTTATTTTTTTTTTCAGCTTCACCAATTCATTCCTGATCCCGTAGCATGTCCAACAGTATCATTGTGGACAACATTCGGCGCAATGTGGCCTCCCTAGATGCCCATTGTAACGGTCTCCTTGTGCAGATCAGCCAGCTCGCGGCGCAGGACTGCCCGAACGCGGCCCACATTGTGGACCCAATCCTCAACTCTCGCCTCGATGCGATCGAATCCACCTTCCACCGTGTCTACGAGCTCTGCGACGGCTTGCGAAACGAAAGGAACTACGCTGATGCCGCTACGACGACGAGTACTCTCAGTAAGCCGGCCCAGAGCAGCTACTTCAACTCCGCGGGGATCAAGTTTTCTGCGCTTTTGGAGGCGTTGGAGGCCCTTAGTGATGGCACGCTCAGCGAACAAATCCGTGCTCACTCAGAGTACCATGTAATGCCAACCGCCTTGAGGCAAGAGGTGGACTTGGTGTGCCTGTTGGAACAGCCGATCGTGGCGTACGTGTATCTCCTTTTGTACTTGAAGGCGTCGGATTTTCTTCTCCGCTCCACAATGCCGTTATCGGATGACCTTAACTACTATGACTCGATCCTCAGCTCGCGCATGTCTCTCGGGGTTTACTTTGTCCAGCACCTTCCGCAAAATGCGTTCCGTCTTTTGCGCACGATCTATGCAGACTTCTATCGAAACCTCGGAGTGCTCTCCTTTTCCAGCCCCGAGCTCGGCGCCTATCCGCCACCTGCATGGCTTCCTGAGATCTACCACCGCCCGTTCGCACAGCTCGCTCACTGGGCCCAGACGTTGGCAAGATCCGTTTCAGAGCACGTACGCAAGGTCAACCCGGCATACTCATTGCTCTGGATGAACAAGAGCTTTCACACGTTTGGCGGAACTGGTCCAAGACTCCAACGGCCACTCAACTATGTGCGGTTCGTGTTGGGCTTGCCATTTATCGCGATCACGAAACAAGCGGGTGAGAAAAGGGGGGCCTTGCTCCGCTTGCAGGAGACTAATGTGAGGAAGCTTGGGGCATTGATCAGTGAGTTGCCGAACTTTGGGAGTATTGACCTCAGGGAGTGGGGGGTGGAAAGCCAGATAGAGGGGGAATTCCAGGAACGCGTTCGGAATCTGGCGGCTACCCTGGCTCTCCCTCTTTTGGTCACCCGCTTCGAATATATCCTCACCTTTGACGACTTGACCAATCTCACTGATGTCCGCGTTTCCCGTGAAGACCGGCAGGTGTGCGCCAAACTCTCGACCCTTATCCGTGAGACCATCCCCGCGGCTAAACGACACACAGCCGTGGTCACAAAACATACCCAGCAGCCAGGGTTCCTCACACGCTTCTGGCCGCTTCTTGCGGCGTGCCTCCTCTACGGGCCATCCACCACCTCGAACCTCATTAGCAACCATGACGCTATTGCAGAGTGGCTCAGGCTCAACGTGGTGGAGACGGCGATCGGGTTCTGGCGAAACTGGATCCTCCAACCTCTCAACAACATCTTGGGAACCATCCGCCACGATGAGAACTCCCGAATCGCGATCGCGTCCCAGAGCTCGCTTGAATCAGACTTGGATTCGCTCCAGCGCATGGTCATCGATTACGTTGTAGACCAGAACCCGACCGTGGGCGAGCTGGAAGTGGCCGAGCTCCAACGGTTGGTGCAGCAGGGTGACTTGACGCCGTTCATGAAAGACTACGAGACTCAGTTGAAGACCCCCATCAAGGGCTTGCTCCAGGGCAAGCTTGTACGCTCGTTGCTCATCCAGGTCCAGAAGACAAAGGTCGACGGGGGCATGGTGATTGGTGGTATCGACAAATTGTTAAAGTCGCAGGAATTGGTGTTTGGGATCGTGGCCGCTTCGCCTGCTGGGTTTTTCTTGCTCTGGTTGTTGAACCACGTGAACTCATACTTGAAGAGGGGTGTGGTTTCGCTCAATGCGACGCCCCACAAGTTGCTCGTGAGCTACACCTTGAACAATATCCAGCGTTTGCTTAGTCTTTCGCAGGTGGAAGGCGACGTTTCCAGTCGGTACTACATCGAGGGGAGGTTTTTGATCGACATTATCGCGTTACGGAAGAGCGGGCTGAAGTTGGTGCCAAAGTTCCGCAAGAACGAATGGATGCGTGACTTGAACGACTTGAACAATCCAGAGTTGGGGGTTTCCGTTAGATTGATCACCGTCCAGCGGATCTGGAATGTCTACGGGTGTTATCTCAAGTAGGGAACCGGCGTGTATATAAATGAAGTTTTAAAATGATTTGCGTAAATCAAAGCGTTCGAAGTTTGACACTTCTGGATGGAGAAACCCCTTCGATGGTTGTATCCTAGAGTGTGTGCGATTTTGAGATAAAAAGTAATATTAGTCATCGACCACAGCCGAAACTCTGGGATCCTACGTGGCAGAGCTAGTAATCATTGCATCGCTATATCGCATATCCACTATTGAAGAAGTGGTTTGTGCATTTCCTTCTACAAAAGCGGTGTGTAGTATATCTTGCTCTCCCTCAAAACCGGAGAGATTACTCGTAGAAACATAAAGGTTAAAGGTTCACCTCCATATGCTACTTTTACCCAAGAATCATCAAATCGTAGGATATCAATGAAAGGGCTATCCATGATTTAATCTCAGCTTTGCCATGGAGTAAACCTCTGTGTCTTTCGGACTCGGCCCTTAGCGCTCACCATACCCCTATCTGTCCTCCACTTAGTCCTAAATTTACTTAACCATTTTTCATTTAATTATATCTACTGTTCCTTCTCAGCCTCCTTCTCAGCCTCCTCCAAGACTCCGCTGTCCTTGATCAACTGGTCGATCTCAGCCGGCTTCCAGATCTTGTGGATGACCTTGCCGGTGGTTTTAGACTTTGTCAAGGTGGCAAACTCCACCTTTTCACTGTTCAACAACGACGCGTCCATGGTCTTGCTCAATATTTTCAACGCCAACTTGGACGCCTCGCTGATTTTCATGTCGCTCTTGTAGTCGTTTTTCAACAATGTCTGTGCGCTGGAGGTGTTGGCGCCGATGCTGGTCGCCTTCCAGCCGCTGTAATTGCCCGATGGGTTGGACGTGAACAACTGGAACTCGTATCTGTCGTCGTACCCTGCGTAGATGAACGACACACCGAACGGTCTTAACCCACCGTGCTGGGTGTACCCCTGTTTGACGTCACACACGCGGCGGATCAACTGCTCGCACGGGATGTCTTCATTGTATGTCTTAAGGTACTGCTGCGCCGTGTATCTCGCGTGGTTGATCAAAATCCCCGCATCAGCGTTCATACCGGCAACCGCACACACCATGTTGTCGTTGAGGAGGTACATTTTTTCCGCAGACGTGTCTTGCTCTAACAACTTGGACGTGACCTTTTTTTCCGCCGCCAAGACAACACCGTCTTCCGCAAGGATCCCAATCGCGGTCCCCGCGTGTGAAATGGCCTCCAACGCATATTCAACCTAAGGTGTTAGTAGGTGCAAACGCTCAGAGATGAAAAGGGACAGTCAGAGAAAACTACAGAAGGGTAGATTGGGATACCACAATCCACCAAGCCAATGAAGTCTGTATGGAGTGCCACTTGGAACCAGAGCTGTATTCCATCACCGGTAAACTCTCTATGTCCCAACCCCCCAGCCACTGACGGCTAACCGTACATACTTGGTAAAGTCTCCCTTCTGGAGAGAAAATGGTGGTACGACTATCGTATCTTCTGGACATTGTGAATTGTTGGTATATATGGGCTCAGCGTGGAGTGATGGGAGCAGTGGCGTTTATCAGGGGGACAATCCTAAGTGTTAACTGGCCGATGTATTTTCGAAGGCAAAGGGGCGAAAAGGGCGTGTGAATACCAGCATGATAGGGCCCGCCATGGTTAATTTGACAGCCTGTCGAAAGGTATCGGTCATGTTTTTGACGGCTAATTTAAAACTTTCTAACAGCTTGTAAGGTTTGTTATAAAACTAGGAAGCGTCCAAAGGGTTTGCCAGGACAGCCTTAATCCAAGAGTTCCTAGTCCTACCAGACCAAAGGGCAGAAGGGCGTGCCATTACCAGCATGAGAATTCCCTTATAAGCGTTTGGGACGTCACGACAGAGCAAACATCGTTTGTGAACTGCTCAAAGCTTATAGTTCTGCCTCAATCCAACCGTATTCAACCCAAAAAGTTATATAATAGACCATGAACCAGGGAAAGGTGCCGAAAATACACCCGGGGCAGCCTCAATTCCGGTATCCTATTCCCGAGACTGCATGGTCGGTGGTGATCACCACAACTGGTCACCACTTTTATCACAATTCTGCCGAGGGCCGATCGGTGTGGAAAATCGAAGACGACACGTTAAGACTGCTGCTTTACGATAAGATCAACAGGGATGAATTGTTGTTATTAATTGCCAGGGCCAGAGGATTGAACGTGGAGGCGTTTGTGCAACCGACAGACAAGAGTGCAGAAGAGAGTGAGGTGGTTTTCCAGATCCAAAGAACCGGCATTGAGAATGAGCCAGAGACTTTGGAACGCATGGAAGAAGCGGCAGCGCCTGTAGGAGCGCCAAAACTTTTAACCAGCACGTTGCTCAGTGGTTATGCATCCTCAAGCGAGGATGATGCACCGGAAGACGTACCAGAGGTCGCACCGGATGATTCACCGGAAGAGGCTGCTACGGAGGAATCAGAATCGTCTGACAAAGACATCTATAACGGCGATTTGGACCTTGGACTTTCAGACGGCGAGGAGCTAGCAGTTAAGGACACCGCACAGTCTAGAGAAATGATAGCACAATTTAAACAGCTCTTTGATCGATACCAACTAAACCCGTTCAACGGTTGGGACACCGAGTGTGAGAGCTTGGCCTCGGAGCCGCTTTTCTTTGAGATAAGCGATGACAAAGTAAGACTGAAAATCTTCAACGAATGGTGTAAAGAGAAAAATCTCAAAGCACAAACGCGAGACAAATCAGATCAGGAAGAATTGCACGACCGTTCCATTGCCTCGTTACTCCTACAAGCCAGTCCCTCGACCAACCCAAAGTATGTGTATCTACGGTTTTTAGAGAGTACCATGATTACGGACCTGAAAAAGCTTTCCAAGAGATATAAGCTATTCCTGAAGTTCAAGTTCTACATCGATTTCAAGCGCAAGTACAGGACAGACGAGGCGTTCAAGGCAACCAGTTTATCCGACAAGGAGAAGGAGAAGTGCTTCCGCGAGTACATCGGACTTTTTAACAAGACATTGAGACTGTTGGATGATGAAACACTTGGGGAGACCTTTTCACAGAACGCCAACGCATTGTTGCTAACCACCGTATCCCACCTGAAGGTGCTAAACGTGCAATTGCACCATTTGACTCCCCCTGGCGAGGAGTTGTCTGCATTCCTAGATGAATTCAAAACGTACTTGGCGGAGAATTCAGCGGTCTTGTCAACGGAGGAATACTACAAATTGCTCAGCTTACTAGTGCGAGAGCTTATGGTACCGGATTCGTTTTTGGAAGACGTGAATTTGTTCCTTGTGGATGACATTCGTGCCCGTCTAGCCACCATTTTCGAGTACTGTTACTCCAAATTAACATAAGCATGTACATTACGGCGCTGCTATCTCGGAACGTTTAATGCTCCGGGCCGAACGTTGCAATCACTTGTAAGCTATATTTAGAGAATACCAGGGTACGGCTGAGATTATTACATCACACCGCGTTTTCCTGAGCGGAGAAGGAAAAATGTCAACATGTTGGCTACCGAACCTTTAAAAAGTGACGCGTTTTTAAGACCGGAAGGCTTTCGCAGAGCCAATGGGGCGGTGCTGGAGAGCGGCATGCCACCGGAAAGAGCGTGGCCGTGCAGAGATGAAGGAAGGGGCACCATTCATGCGCTAAGATCCGAGCACCTGGGTAAAGTGTAGCCGCGCCATTTAACCGATTATTTACATATAGTCCTAACCATCTTGTACTTTGTAAACAAGGGGTAAAATCGAATTTGCTGTCTGTTGACAGTTCGACCAAAAATTACCCGGAAACGCGTCTCAAGCGCGTGACGAGGGCCTAGACCGCAGCGCGCCTTAGAATCACGTTTCGGGGATCCAAGTGGAGGCGCACAGTTGCTAGGGCAATGGATCACCTACTACTTCAAACACCGCGGCCAAAGTGCCTCATTCGGCGCCAAGGTCAGCTAGCACACGGGCTGTTTTGAGACCGTTGCCCCAATAACCCTAAACACAAAAGATCGGATATCTGGGAACACCTTCTTGGCCACATTTGTGCGGCTTGACGCGATGTGTTTGCTCAGAGCAGTATGCACCTCAGAAGGCTGTGTAGCTTTTGTTTATCCGATCCACGGTGTACGGCGTAAGCCCAGATGGACTGCTGCAAGGATTTCCACGTCGTGGTTCTATCCCTGTTTAAACTATTCGCCTATGATCCGTAAATGCTGGGCACTGGTGTCTTTGCCGAGACTCGTTATATCCGTAATGACCGGTGTGTAGTCACGTTCAGTGTCTGTCATCTAGCCTTACCATATACCATTAGAGTTGATTGAAACGGTGGGCTATACACCATTGACCGACAAAAATGCCTATGCTTACCCACTAGCATTGTTCAATAAGTGTCTCCTGGAGAAGGCTATCTGTTGTTGTCTATATTTAGAGCTACTGGTAAACCTAAAACGCTGTTTCTTTCTTTTTGACGCACACATTTCTTTTTTTCTTCTGCGGAACCGCCAAAATTTTCGCGTCCGTGACGACGTTTCGAGAAAAATAGCAGATCGTGCATAGAGATCAGGAAGCTTAATAGAAATATAGAGTTGGACCGGGCGTGGTATTTAGCATTGCGAAAGGCTCGGATCAACCTTTGAGTAGAGTTTTTTTTTTTCAACACCTAACATCAAAGTTAAAGCGCAAACACAGTGATAGGTGAGAATAGAAGCCGGAAATAGTTAAAGCGCAAAAGGGATTAGCAGATCATTCGGAACCCCGATTACCACATCCAACCTTCACACGTAGCACCATTCGCTCCTCCTACTCACCTTCCTAGCCTTTTGAAGAAGAAAAAAAACCACTCTTTAGCCAGGTCTTTCTTAACATCCTTTATTTTTAGTCATGGCCAGAAACTTGACACACCAGCAGGATCCATTTTCTCCCGAACCCCTCAACCCGTTTGAGGGCAGCGACGAGGACACCTCTGCGTCCTACTCGGACGAATCGCCAAACTACGAAAGCAGAGACTCACGGACCAACCTTCTAGAGCGTGACGGGCCTGAAATCCAGAACAACAATATACTCTCGCCTCCTGGGTTTGACCGCTACCCGACGGTTGCACTTCTCTCAGCTGGGCCATCCTCGTCGTCGCTCGCCTCGAGCTACCTCCACCCGAATAAAAAGTACAGCTACGCGAACTACTCGTCGGGTCAAGGTAGCCGCTTGGGCTCGAGCAACGTCTCGACCGATTCCCGCTCCGACTCCACCCACTTCCAAGAAGATGTGGATTTCCTGCCATTCGGGGGGTTTCCGGCTTCTCTGTTCCCTTTGCACATCGATGAGAAGGAGGACGATGATTACTTGCATAACCCCGACCCAATTGCGGATGCGGAGTACGAAAATAACCGGTTCAAGTACGACATGAAGCATTTGGACCGTCGGTCCGGAATGGGCCTCGCGGGGATTATCCTCTTGGCCTTGGGGATGTTGACGGTGTTTGTGGTGTATCCGATCTTGACCTACTCGGGCGTGACAAGCCCAGGGCATGTGACACCTTACGAAGTGCTCACCCTGTATGAATATCCAACTTTGTCTGCCGTCAGGACCAGCCTTGTGGACCCAGACACTCCTGCGGAGTACAAGACGAGAACGTCGCGCGAGGGAGAAGAATGGCAATTGGTGTTTTCAGATGAATTCAATGCTGAGGGACGTACCTTCTACGAGGGCGACGACCAGTTTTGGTATGCTCCAGATTTCAATTACGCCGCGACCAAGGATTTGGAATGGTATGACCCAGACGCCGTCACCACCGCCAACGGGACGGTACAGCTCCGCATGGATGCATTCAAAAACCACGACTTGTACTACCGCTCCGGGATGCTCCATTCGTGGAACAAGATGTGCTTTACGCAGGGGATCATGGAGGTTTCGATCAGATTGCCGAACTTTGGTAACGTCACGGGATTATGGCCCGGTGCGTGGTCCATGGGGAACCTCGGGCGTCCGGGGTACATGGCAACCACCGAAGGGGTCTGGCCATACACCTACGAAGCCTGCGACGCGGGTATCACCGCCAACCAATCGTCTCCGGACGGGATTTCCTACTTGCCAGGGCAGAAATTGAACTCTTGCACGTGCAAGGGCAGCGACCACCCGAACAGGGGCGTGGGCAGAGGGGCCCCGGAGATTGATATCATCGAAGGGGAGGTGGACACTACTTTGGGTGTCGGTGTGGCGTCGCAGTCGATGCAGATCGCCCCGATGGATATCTGGTACATTCCAGATTATAACTTTGTCGAGGTGCGCAATGCTTCCGTTACGTGCATGAACTCCTACTGTGGTGGGCCGTTCCAGCAGGCGGTGTCGGCTGTATCCACCTTGAATACCTCGTGGTATGAGATGGGTGACACCGAGCACAACTTCCAGAACTATGCGTACGAGTACTTGAATGACAACAACGATGGGTACGTGACGTGGTACGTGGGGGACGACGAGACGTTCACCGTCAAGGCGTACGCGTTGGCGCCAAACGGAAACGTCGACTGGCGCCGAATCTCCAAGGAGCCAATGTCGATGATCTTGAACTTGGGTATTTCCAACAACTGGGCATATATCGATTGGGCCGCCATTGACTTTCCCGTGACGATGGAGATTGACTACGTCAGAATCTACCAGCCAGCCGGGAACATCTCCTTGACCTGTGACCCAGAGGACTATCCGACGTACGACTACATCCAGGACCATCTCAATGCGTACGAAGATTACAATATCACCTCGTGGGAGGACGCCGGGTATTCGTTCCCGAAGAATAGGCTCACCGGGTGCTAAACCAGGATTGAAAAAGAGGCTTTTCACTGCATTATGGGTATACATAAATCCTATAGTTTTGCATTTATTTTATGTAGGCGTGGCGATATAGACACCCTTAGATTTAACGGTCAAGAAATTATACTTATTTTCCATCCGAATAGGCTATGAAGTCATATCCGTTATAATGCTTTTACCAAACCTTTGATTTACTGCCATTTTCACCTCTTCATAGCCCTTGTACACAAACCTAGAGGACGGACAGAATAGATTTTCGGGTTAATTTTCTCAACCTGTAATTAGAATGAATAGTTAAGGTGAATGACTAGCTGGAACTAGCTGTCTTGTCTGCGTACATAGTTATTTATTTGCGTCGTGGAGACGTGCGGTAGGGCTTCTTTGGCTATAGTTCTCGGCTCACCAAGTGAAAGTCCCGTCAAAACCTAGAGCATATACGTATTTTTATTTCAATATTTGAACACCTTAGCACCCCGATCAAATAGGCGGCGGTGGGTCTGAACCGGCAAGCATTATAGAAGGAGACAATCGGACCCTTATCTGAAATAGCCTCGTGTACCGCGGCTAAAAGCCGTTAAGTGAAAGACCAGTCTCTTTAAACAGTTATAGCCCTGAAATTCCAAGGTTCATGATTGACACCCGCAGGTGTCATCCTGGCTAAGCCTACCGATGTAATACTAAAGTGGTGTGAGGTGAGTGGTGTGACATTTTCGGGCCCGTGCATAGGTCTGCGCCACACGCCAATTTCTAAACCATACCCGAACGTTCCGAGAAATCCCCTGGTTCACTACATGCTATCTTATGCGTATATCCAACGGCGCAAAACGTTTAAAACTATGCAGCGTCGAACACTTGAGCTGATTTGTGCAAGGACAGTAAAAAATCAGCCCCAGGAGGTGAGGCCGCCGGCAAGGTCACCGGCAAGGCCCGCGGATTTAGCCACGCCTGGCCCAAAATCTAATTCGTACAATCTCCAAATGGCCCTGTTAACTTCCCAGATTACATAAGCCTGACAACGAGGTTCTAGAATTCGTAGATTTTTGTATCAGAACACACCACCCTCGCTAGTTCGTGTTCCTTTCTTGTATCTGGACTGTGCTTCAAGCTATCTTTGCACCAGCCACACCAGGTTCTGCGGATCAATCGTGACTCTGCTGCTGTCACCCTGGCGCCCCAGGCATACACGGGGGACACGTTAGTGACAGGGCTGCAATTTGACACTGAACCTCCTTGTTTTAGTCCCAAAATGGAAAAAATAACATACTCAGCGGCCAAGCTTACACTCCAATAAATACAGCCCATTCCGGATACCTAGATCCTAGACGGTTGAATATAGCCCTCTGATCTTCACGTTACCCCCCCACCGTATACTCCGGCATCGTGCATACTCTGAAAAATGGGTCCGTGAGGTCCGGGAGTAATCTGAGATGTAGCAATGCACGCACGCATGTCCTAGCCACCGATGGCTCTATTTCCTGCGTATGCCGCCAGAGGCCTCACCCGATACGCTGCACCTAGCCAGGGTACGCGTCGTTTCCTGCACCTGAAATCTCTTTCTCTGTCTAGGTCACTCTCTTACCAAAGGGTGACAAATATTTACAAATACTATGATTGAACAGAGAGGCAGCGCAACCTTTATCGCCTTTTTATTCCTAACGGACTGACCAACACCCAAAACCACACCGTGCCGTCCGACCCCTAGCGGAATTCGTAAATGAATTGAGTTCACTTACCAACTTAATTAGACGCTGAACCTTAACTGCTACAGTTTCTCAGACCAGCGATATAACCCTCTTATCAAAAAGTGCCCCTTTTCCACTCAGCGTCTATTTTGCATTCGCACCCTTATGTCTTTTGTTCCCAACCGCCCAGTTACCACTTTATTCTTGTGATACCTACAGGCGTACACTACCGATACACACAAGGAGTAGATCGGCACTGTCAGAACAATTTGTACCTTTCAGAATTCCGCCAATTTACACCCTTCGGAATCTCTGGCTAACCCACACCTTTTTCAACCCTCACCACAAGCCATCCTCCCAAACCCCACACCAGCAGAACAGACTAACAATACCCGCCCACGATGTTTGAAGCTCCCACTCGAAGACCAGAGAAGCTTTTTGACGCACCCCCTTCCCCTAAAACTGGCCTAACCGGCACTGCTTTGGGATACGCCGGTACTGGGTCCGAGATAGACCTGGACGAAAACTCTACCCACACACTTCTGAGTCCCGTGAGCTCCAATCCGGTGCTGCCGGTAAGATTGTCCACGACTTCGTCTGTGTTGTACCACGAGGCGTCACCCTCTACAGGCTCCAAGGCGTACCCGATGTCGCTTTCGTTTCTCCACAAACCAAGACGCTCCGGGAGTCAGACCAAGGAAACATTGTATACGCAGGAAAACGCAAGCTCGCACTTGGACTCTGAGCCCCGCATCCCCTCGGTTTCCTCCTCTTCGTCTTCGTCGTCGTCCTTATATTCGTCTATGGCAGCGGCTGCTGCATTAGAAGCCTCCATGAGCGATAACGACGAAGACGAGGACAACAGGCGGCGGCCATACGGCTTGGTGCGTAAAAAGTCGGGCGAGTTGGTAAAACCGTCTCTCCGAGCCAGACCCCTTTCTCTACCTGCCACCCCTACATACAAGCAGGTACATTTCGGAACAGCACCAGACGTGCGGTACTTCAATAAGAAGGACAGGCCCTTGGCTGTGTCTGCTTCCAACTCCCCGGACTTAATCGGAGCGGACGGTTCGAGGAGAAGTCTAAGACTGCTGAGAAAAGCCTTCAACGACATCGACGACGACTCGGACTACGAGTATGATGACAGGAGTGAGTCGGACCTTGATTCGGATATCGACCTAGCGAGTGAAGCTAGCTCCTCCGACACGCTCACGCCCGTGAAAAAACTGCAGGGACCCAACTCCACTCGATGGGAGATCGAGCTCTCCAACTTTCCCGCAGTGAATGTGGATGCTAAGCTTGCTGACTCAGGCATGTTTGTGTTCCTTGAGCGCATTTTCATCAGTGCGGATAAAACGTATCTCACGGGCCATGTTGCAGTGCGCAACCTTGCCTACCATAAATGGGTTAATGCTCGATACACCTCCGATGACTGGCGGACGGTAATAGAGGTCTCGGCTGAGTTTGTTCCGGATATTCCACGGGCCATGCGTAAAGCGGGGTTCGAGCGGTTTGTATTTAAGTTGCCCCTTGTGACCCTCTTCAACAACAAGAAAAAGAAAAAGGCGGGCGAAGCCCCTATCCGCCACACTTCCGAGGGAATCATTGATGCTGAAAGTATCAATTTCCAGGCGTTCCAGATGTGTATTCGATACAACACTGATAGCAGGGAGTTTTGGGATAACAACCACGCCAACAACTATGCCATTAAACTCCACCAAATCAAGAAAAGAGGCGCTAATGAGGAGACGCCGAGAAGCAAGGCGGACCAGGGCGTCTCGTTGTTTAACAACAACAACTCCACCATCCACAAATCGCACTATTCCGCCTCTTTCTTACAGAGGAGGTGTTCCGATTCGGACCTTGGAAAAAGGCTATACTCGTCCAGAGATCTTACCAAGAGAGTTGTACCGGATGACGTCAAAACTTTGTCTCAGAGGCAGAGCGATAGGTTTTTCCTTGAGGGTGCATTTGCCAAGTCTCCCGATACCCCAGATGCCTTGAACGACACCAAACTTCTCAAAACACCAAACTTTGACGACTTGGCCTATGATTCGGAAAACCACCACCCCCTTTTGATGAGCCACATCGGTACTAGCAAGACGTACACCCCGGATAATTCCGACATGTTGGGTCTCTCATTGTCCACCAACTCACACCCTATTCCGATGGGAGCTAGATCTCTAAACGAGGAGGTCAGCGACAATTCTTCTAATTACATAGCATCCGTCGGACCCAAAAGCCTGCCACCCTTCGGTACTCCCGATACATACTCGTCGGTGTTGAAACTGCCATTGGATTCAAAGTCATACAAGGAATTACTTGAAAACTATTGTTTCTTCAACGGACCGAGTACCGTGTCGACGTTTTTGCAAGAAAAATAGAGAATTGAAGCGTTTGATAGATGTACCCATTCATTAGCTGAGCTTGTAAATAGTATACCCAATGTAGCTATCAACCTGCGGAATTTTCACGGTAGCCATCAGCACGGCGCCCCGTGGGGACATCAGGTCTGACAAGTACACTGAGGTGAACCTTCTCGTAGGGTTGGATTTATGTCAAGTCAAGGCGGTATGAATTTATGGGGTGATAATTGGAAGAAGCCCGAAAGTACGTATTTGATGGCATACCGTAAAACTCATGGTACAAGCTGCTCTTTCCGTTTAGAGACTAATGGCACGAGTTTGCGTGCAAAGTTTGTTTCAACTTCTTCGGCTCCACCTGAATGTAACTGTACCCATGTGTCTAATCTGAATAGTATCAAGATGATCCATCGATGAAAGATGAAAAAAAAAATAGTCCTCCTTTTCAAATATAAACACGCTGCCGGCTTCGAACCTCCCGTTTTTTCCATAACATTCTTTTTAGCTTGTCCCTGGGGATATGCTGGAGTCAAGCCACGCCAAACTGTTTGGGAATGAACTTTCAGAATATTTTTATAGTAAGCGGAGTTTTCCTTCTGTAAAGAAATAGTAGACAGAGAACCACCATTTTAAATTTAATACTCCTCCTGTTTTGTAAAATCCAAAGACGGAGGTGGCTTGGCTGGAACACTTTTAAACCTCCGACTCTGGCCGGTAAGCTTGGATATCATTGTGCACAAATCCGATACGTCACAAGCCAGGTGTATGACCCCACCACTCCACTACGGAATGTTTTGGAAGCTATGTTGAAAGTTACCTACGAGGACAAGATTCATCTGGGGCACTGGACTGGAGTCTTGCCGATAATTGAGAGCCTGGCTTGCAAGCTACCAGCCGGCAGACCCAAATGTGTCACCTCAAGCACGGATCACACGGATGGTACGGCGTATCAGACCGGATTAGCTCGCACCTTTAAATTCATGTGCCTGCCAATTCTGCTTTCTATCTTGCATCTTTCCGGGTCTGGTCTGAGAAAGCAAACAACATAGCCTAACAATTCCTTGATCATAGAATAAATTTCTTACCGCTCTTAAGGGATACTTTCGGAAAGCCCGTGTCTGCGGCGGAGCAATGCTGGAAATATAGTCAATTTACCAAGACTTAGAGCCGGAGAATCATTGATGCTATACCTATCTACAATTATAAACCTTCATGCTAACGTGTACCATATTGATGCCTAGATCAGACCCCATCCTCCCTGTTTCGTCTTTGACTTTTCCAAATTCCGCTAGGAAATCCCAAACTATACTCAACTCTGAGCAATAGACATAGCAAGCATATATGGTGTCCCGCAGCATGCATCTAATTAGTGAAAAATTCCCCCTTGAGCAAGCCGAACCTAGAGGTGCGTTTGTGTGACCCCTAACATAGAAAAGGGCTTACTCTGCCGAAGACGCTCATGCACTGTGGGGTGCGTCAACCGTGCCGGAACAATAAGGCAGGATACCCCGGAAAGCAATCTCATATATGTCTCTCCGTCTGGGAACGGCAACACTGCGCGGTTATTTGATACTTTGTTTCGGCCGATAATATAAATTAGACGGTTGCAATTTTCGGTTACTGGGGCAGCATGCACTATCCGGAATATGACCGCACAGCCTATCAATCCAATATCTTATGCGTTGCGTGACTCGGAATGATGGGGTCTTGGACACGGATCTATGGATATCATAGGCGGATCTGGGCTTATCATGGGGGATAATTGACCAATAATAAACCACTTCATTACCTACTCCGGACCAGATCTTTGTAAACCGGGTCGAGATCCAATTATGACGCAGTCTGTGTTAGTCTGTAAACCTCGTCATTGAGCGTTCCTTCAGGCTTTCGTGCATGAATTTAGTTCAATGGTGGAGATTTTCCGAATCTTCACCTGCAACAACTATAGCAACCCTGTCTAGCCTCGGAGCATGATTTGTGCGAAACTATAGATGCGAAAAATTGGCACATTCAATGAGAGAGGGGTACAATAAACCTCCCGGCTGTACGGCACTTACGGAATTGCCAAATAAAGGCCTTGGCTTATTAGAGCTATATAAAGTCACATAGTCCGTCATATATCCTCTTTTATAATTTACCTAAGATATCCCAAAACTTCTCACTCCCTGTTGAAGATACAAATGGTGCCTGTTTCAAGTTTCATCGCCTTGCTAGCGATTGCAGCCAGCTCTGCGAATGCTGTAGTAATCAGCAACTCTACCAGTGGCTTCAACTCTGCCGGTGGCTTCAACTCTACCAGTGGCTTCTTCAACTCTACCACATCTTTTTCCAACTCTTCAACCTACGTCAATTCTTCTGGTGAATGCACTGCGTGGGTGCCTACGTATTCAACGTCTAGTTTCGCTTACGAAACTAACACCACAACCCAATATGCCACACCCGTCCCCACCGACTCTATTGTCACCACCACTTTCGCTCAACCGTATTCTAAGGTGGCCCATTTGGTAGGAAATCTCTCGACCAC
>NW_017566847.1:528519-530008 GCF_001661335.1 Babjeviella inositovora NRRL Y-12698 | reverse complement strand
ATATGACCTTGACAGATCGATCTACTACCGTACGTACTTGGAATCAGTTTTGAAGGCAATTCATTTCGATAATGTGAATGTCATGGGTGCCTTTGCCTGGAGTTTTGCTGATAACTGGGAGTTTGGCGACTACAGCCAACAATTTGGGTTGCAGACTGTGAACAGAACGACCCAGGAGAGACACTACAAAAAGAGCTTCTTCGATATCATTGGATATTATAACGAAAGATCTGGCAATGTGTGCTAGACTATTCTCTCTGAGTATCAACAGCTGGTCCATCGGGGAGCCCACTAACAGCTAACGATGTACTTTTATCAATATCAATTTTTAGAACCGAGCTAGCGGATAAAGTAAAGTCACCCGTAAAAGTACCCTGTTATATTTCGGGATCAATCAGAAGAACTCTATTTATACGTAATACTAAATTTACGGACATTTTCTTATAATTTGCGGCTTGCGTTCCCGACGTTGTCGGATAAAATAAGACTTTTTCCGCCGGAGACGCTCGCGCCATGCGGGGTGCGTCGGAAGTGTCCGAATAAGGATACATAATACACCAGACGGCAACAACACGTGTATGCCGCTTCTGCATTCCTATTTAGAATCGGTTGCGCTACTTCGCTATTTCATACCTTATTTCAAACATTCACCTAAATTAGACGTATGCAATCCTCAACTACTGGCAACGTGCGCTATCCAAAGTTCCATGCACCCTGTGATTCGGTACAATGGGGGTCTGGATGGGGGTCAATAGATAACAAACGAACTTAGGCTTTTCTTGGGGGATAACCACCCAACAGTAAACCACTGTTTTGACTATTCAAGGCCAGATCTTTGTAAATCGGATCGAGGTCCATAGCACAGTTTGTGGTAGACCGAAGATCCTCGTTAAACATTTTTTCCGGGCTTGCATGCATAAACTTAGCCCGGTGCCAAGAATTATCCCAAACTTCATATGTATCCATAGTGATTCACGCTGGTCACGGAATATGTCCAATACGAAATTACTATAGGTACAAAGAATTAGCACATACTACGAGGAGTATGATAGGCCTTTCGGTGGCACGGCATTTGCGGAATCACAAAGCGAGGAACACGGCTCGCTAGAGCCATATAAATTGTCACATAGCCCGCCATATATCCTCTTTTCTAATTTATCTAAGATATCCCAAAAACTTCCCACTCCCTGTTGAAGATACAAATGGTGCCTGTTTCAAGTTTCATCGCCTTGCTAGTGGTCGCTGCCAGCTCTGCAAATGCTGCAGTGATTAGCAGCTCTACCGGCGGCCTCTCCGATTCTTCGACTTTCGTCAATTCCTCTGGTGAATGCACTGCGTGGGAGCCTACGTACTTGATGTCTAGTTTCGCCTACGAAACTAATATCACTACTCGGTATGCCACACCCGTCCCCACCGACTCTATTGTCACCACCACTTTCGCTCAACCGTATTCTAAGGTGGCCCATTTGGTAGGAAATCTCTCGACCAC